>NC_059122.1:6592233-6851644 GCF_020740685.1 Jaculus jaculus | reverse complement strand
CTGAGCCTTGGAAGGTGTGATCGAGATGTTACTCAGTACTCCAGTCACTTCTTTCCAGCACTATGATACCTTCTGAGTCGTCCCAAGGTCACTGCCATCTGAAAAGAGAAGATTCTCTACCCAAAGTGAGAGCAGCATTAATATAAGGGTATGAATATTAAGAGAAGTGCTTACTGGGCAGTTTGATAAGCATAGTATATACACTTAGCCAGACATCAGCAAATGTTACACCCCTCGTAGCCCTATGGTTTGATGCGGGGGGGCTGGGGGGGGGTCAGATCTTAACTCCAACCCTACAATGTGTGACGAGCATTTGGAGCTCTGGAGGGTGGGTTTGGGGTGTCAGTTGGTGGTGGGTCTCTCTCTGCGCTTGGATCTATGGAAATGAGCCAGCTTCTGTGGTCATCAACGGGGTTCCCCCAGAATTTGTAAGCCTGAAATAAACCCTTGCCTCCTGCAAGCTGCTTTTGGTCAGGTGTCTGTCCAGCAAAGTGAAGCCAACGGGGGCTGGACGGATGGCTTAGCGGTTAAGCGCTTGCCTGTGAAGCCTAAGGACCCCGGTTCGAGGCTCGGTTCCCCAGGTCCCACGTTACCCAGATGCACAAGGGGGTGCACGTATCTGGCGTTCGTTTGCAGTGGCTGGAAGCCCTGGCGCGCCCATTCTCTCTCTCTCTCTCTCTCTCTCTATCTGTGTTTCTCTCTGTGTCTGTCACTGTCAAATAAATAAATAAAAAATGGATTAAAAAAATTAAAAAAGAAAAAGTGAAGCCAACGGAAACACGAGTGCCTTGGAGCCGGGTAGTCTATGGGGAGAAAGTGGAGAACCACAGAGGAAAATACTTGACTCAGGAGCCAGCCACCTGCTGGTATGGCCAAGTCCTTGATATTTTATTATTTTTTTTCCCCCTGCTGCCTCGCCCTGCCTTGACTGGGTACTGATAACAGTGTGGAACAGGGTGTGTGTGGAGGCAGACCGCGGCCCAAAGATACGCAGATGTACAAGGTGCCACATGTGTCTGGAATTTGTTTACGGCAGCTGGAAATCCTGGCTCGCCCAATCTCTCTCTCTCTCTCTCATAAACAAAAATAAATAAATAAAATATGTTTTTAAAAAAAGAACCAGAGAACCACCATGGGATTATTTTTTCCATTTCCCATCAGCCTACTAGGAGGAAGCATCTTTCTCTCAGAATCTCTGTTGGAAACATTGTAAATAATTATTGATCGATTTTTAAAATGTTTTTTGGTTTATTTTTGTTGATTTATTTGAGAGTGACAGATAGAGAAAGAAAGAGGCAGATAGAGAAAGAAAGAGAGAGAGAATGGGCCCACCAGGGCCTCCAGCCACTACAAACGAACTCCAGATGCGTGCGCCCCCTTGTGCATCTGGCTAACGTGGGTCCTGGGGAATCGAGCCTCGAACTGGGGTCCTTAGGCTTCACAGGCAAGCGCTTAACCGCTAAGTCGTCTCTCCATCCCTATTGTATTTTTAATGCAATATTTATTTTTAGCCCAAGGAAATGGATAACCACACTTGAACCTAACATTTACCCAATGTGAACATGTACAGTTTATCACCTGTTGTCTTTGAGTAATCTTTTCCCTATGAAATGTATATCATTTACCTGAAACATGTCTCTAAAGAAAACAACCTAACTAGAGTCATGAAAGAAAATTCTACACGTAAATAACATGAAAACCCAGAACTCTGAGAAATGAAGCTGGAGGAGAGAGAGATGAAAGTTGTTCCTTCTTTTTTTTTTTTTTTTAATTTATTTATTTGAGAGCAACAGACAGACAGAAAGGGGCAGATAGAGAAAGAGAGGGAGAATGGGCGCGCCAGGGCCTCCAGCCACTGCAAACGAACTCCAGACGCGGGCGCTCCCTTATGCAGCTGGCTAACGTGGGTCCTGGGGAATCGAGCCCCGAACCCAGGTCCTTAGGCTTCACAGGCAAGCACTTAACTGCTAAGCCATCTCTCCAGCACCCCCCCCTTTTTTTTTTTAACCTTTTGAGGTGGAAGGCAGTCCTATGTCCCTGTGGTACTTTGAATACATGTTCCCCCAATAGATTCAGTTTTTGTTTGTTTGGTTTTGTTTTTCGAGGTAGGGTCTCCCTCTAGCCCAGGCTGACCCAGAACTCACTATGTAGTCTCAGGGTAGCCTCGAACTCACAGCCATACTCCTATCTCTGCCCGAGTGCTGGGATTAAAGGTGTGCGCCACCATGCCTGGCTAGATTCAGGAGTTTTATGAAAGCTTCTTACATTTCCAGCTACCTGGCTGGAAGGGGGATCACTGGGAGGATCCTGGGGTTCAGCCCTAAGGTGTGGTGGTGGATTTGGAATTCCAGTCTAAAGATATGCATAGTGGTTTGATTCAGGTGTCTCCCATAAACTTGGGTGTTCGGAGTACTGGGTCCCCAGCTGATGGAGATTTGGGGATTAACGCCTCCTGGAGGCAGTGTATTGTTGGGGGGGACGGGCTTATGGGTGTTATAGCCAGCTCCTCCTTGCCAGTGTTTGGCACACTCTCCTCTTGCTATTGTCCACCTGATGTTGACGAAGAGGAGATGTCCACCCTCTGCACATTCCATCGTTTTCCCCTGCCATCAAGGAGCTTCCCCTCGAGTCTGTAAGCCAAAATAAACCTTTTTTTTTTTTACCCATAAACTGGTTTTGGTTGGGTGTTTTCTGTCAGCAATGCGAACCGGACTGCAACAATAGGCAAAGTGCTGGAGTTCTGCCTGGAGTTATGGAAGTATATTTGCTTGTGTTGGTAATGGTGTTGGCTCCTCTCTCTCTCTCTGTCTCTCTCTTTCTCTGTCTCTCTCTCTCTTTCTCTCTCTCTCTCTTTCTGTCTCTCTCTTTCTCTCTCTCTCTCTTCTCTCTCTCTCTCTCTGTCTCTCTCTGTGTGTCTCTCTCTCTCTCTCTCTGTGTCTATCTCTCTCTGTCTCTTTCTCTCTCTCTGTCTCTTTCTCTCTCTGTGTCTCTTTCTCTCTCTCTGTGTGTCTCACTCTCTCTCTCTGTCTATCTCTCTCTCTGCCTCTCTCTCTCTCTCTCTCTCTCTCTCTCTCTCTCTCTGTCTCTCTGCTTGGTCCTATGAAGGCAGGCCGGCTTCTTCTGCCATTCTGGAACGTCCCCCAGATCTGTACGCTTGGGTAAATGTCCCTTCCTCCCAGTGGGGGAGAAGTGGCCAGTAGGGTGTGCAGATGGTGGAGTTGAGGCCGCTGCACTGGCTGCCTTCAGATGGAGCTCATTTAGTGTTGGTCAAGCCTCATGGGTTAGCAGATGAGGAAGAAGAGAGAAGGAAAGGTAATTAGAGGGTAGGTTCTAGCCCTCAAGTGCAGACTTTGCATTAAATCAAGAATGTTAGGAATCTAGCTATTACAAAGTTAATCATCACTTAAAATCTCAGCGGAGTAGGGCTGGAGAGACGGCTGCCTGCTGACAAAGCCTGTTGGCCTGGGTTAGATCCCCACATACACCCACATAAAGCCAAATGGACTTGCACAGCAGTCTCACGCCCGTCATTTTGTTTGTTTGTTTGTTTTTCGAGGTAGGGTCTCACTCTAGCCCAGGCTGACCTGGAATTCACTATGTAGCCTCAGGGTGGCCTCGAACTCATGGCGATCCTCCTACCTCTGCCTCCCGAGTGCTGGGATTAAAGGCATGTGCCACCACACCCAGCTAGCTTTGGACTTTTTTTTTCCCCACAGAGATTTGTCCCACCTTGGTGTGAAATATTAAATACTATGCCTCCCCCCACCGCAAGCCTGATCTTCCCATTGTCAATGAGTGCGGACAAGAAGAGACTAACAAATGTCGTGAAGCTAGATGGCGGGGACCGGAGTCACCAGACTGTTGCTTCAATGTGACTTGGTGCCAGTTGTGACCTCTGGGGGCTTTGAATTCTCCTACTGTGACCCGGGAATATAGCTACTTTGTAGTGGTGGACTTACACAGATGAAATAAACGTCATCGGGCTGGAGACATAGCTTTGCTGTGAAGGCGTTTGCCTGCAAAGCCAAAGGACCCAGGTTCAATGCCCCCAGGACCCACATAAACCAGATGCACAAGGTGATGCATGTGTCTGGAGTTGGTTTGCAATGGCTGGAGGCCCTGGCACACTCATTCTCTCTCTTTCTCTCTGTCTATCTGCCTCTTTCTCTCAAATAAATAAATCTCTATCTCTATCTCTCTATCTATCTATCTATCTATATGTATATTTCTTTTTTGGTTTTCACTTTAGCTCAGGCTGACCTGGAATTCACTATGTAGACTCAGGGTGGCCTTGAACTCATGGTGATCCTCCTACCTCTGCCTCCCGAGTGCCGGGATTAAAGGCATTCACCACCGCACCCGGCTTAACTAAATAATTTTTTTTTAATGAATGCATAAAAAGGAAAAGCATGTGCTCATCATTTGCTTCTGATGACTGTTACCAAGTGTCCCCAATGTTTGGGAACCTTCATAAACTGCTATTCCCCTGTGTATTCCTTACAGATGACTCTGAGGTTCTTGAAATAGGGGCAGTCTTTATCTTTTGTTTGTTTGCTTGCTTGTTTCCAAGGTAGGGTCTCACTCTAGCCCAGGCTGACCTGGAATTCACTCTAGTCTCAGGGTGGCCTCGAACTCACAGCAATCCACCTACCTCCACCTCCTGAGGGCTGGGATTAAAGGCGTGCGCCACCACGCCCGGCAGGGGCAGTCTTTAACTCGCTTCCATCCTGGCCCCAGGAGTGGTTTCCCCTGCTCATGCCAGCGTGCCAAGGCTATCAGGTTCATTCCAGCCTTAGTTATCTGCCAAGATCTCAGATAGGGGGAAAATTCATGTCCCTCGGGCAGATCTAATCTGTCCTTGTCACCAGCCCTGGTCGGGATGAATCCCAAGGTCTAGGTTTAGAAGAGCAAAGGGATCACTGGGCAGGTTCAGCTGTTTCCTTTCGCAGTGGGGGCAAGAGAAGGTCTGAAGAGGACCCTACGTGTGTTCCGCGCCTCTGGGAAACTGAGGCCGTCTCAGCTAGATCCTTGGCCTTCGACTCTTAGGCAGATGTGGGGGGCTTAACTCCAACACTTTCCACTGCACCTTCCGGGGCTCAAAGGTCACTCTGGGGTGCCAGGATTTTTCTGCTTGGCCTGCTAAAATGCAGGGCGGGTGCAGGGAGGAGGAAGAGGAGGAGGAGGGCGCGGGGAGAGGAGAGAGGCTTTTGAGCTCTGTCCACCGGGGACTGCATGAGGGACTAGGCCTGGAGAGGGCTGGGTGCTGCTGGGGACTCCTGCCTCCCAGCAGATCCCAGTTGCAGGGAGCCTCGGGGGATTGTGAAGAGCCAGGAAGAGGAAGGACAGTCTCCAAAGAGGGACATCATGACCTGCAGGAAATGGTGCTCGGCCAGCCGGACCAAGTGGGCTCTTGCTGGCAGTGCTGTTGTGGCCCTGATAATAGCCGTCGGAGTGACCCTGGGCCTTATCCTTCATCGGGGCACAGAGCCAGGTAGGAGCTCCCCCTGTACCATCCTGACTGCCTCTCGATTGCTCAACCGGGCTCTGTCGCCACCCTCAGCCAGCTCAGCTCCTCAGTGCCTGGACCTCAGAGCTACCAAGAGACTTCGCCCACAGGGGACGGTGCCATGGCTCCTTCTGGTCAGCGTCCAAGGCCACCAGATCAAAGCCCACACCTTCCTCCTAGAAGGGCACCGTTTCTTGGGGACTTCGGGGGTACCCTGAGCTGACTACACCTCCCACTTTCCCCACACACCTGCTGGTCCTACACCTTCTCCTGGGTGAAGCACCCTGCTTAGCCTCCACTGTCCCCAGGGGCATGCGCTTGTCCTGAGCCTCCGCCTCTGCCTTCCACCCTCCCTCAGGGGTCTCTGGATCCTCTCCTAGTGCCCTGGCTAGCCCCTCTTTGTAAGAACAGCCCCACTGACTCACCACCCTTGCACACACCAGCTACCCTGTCAGCGATCAAGGTCTCTTCTTCCAGTCTTGAATCTGGGCTATTAGGGCTAGGCTGAGAGAGAGAGACAGAATGGGCACACCAGGGCCTCCAGCCACTGCAAATGAACTCCAGCCACATACGCCCCCTTGTGCATCTGGCTTACGTGGGTCCTGGGGAATCGAACCTGGGTCCTTTGGCTTTGCAGGCAAACGCCGTAACTGCTAAGTCGTTTCTCCAACCCTACACCCATCTGTTGAGGTTCTCCATAAATGTCCCCTTCTCTTTAAGCTCCCGGTTTCTTGACAGCCTCAGGAGCCCACACAATTCCTGTCCAAGTTTTGTGAACAATGGAACAAGAGGAAAAGCTCTCTGAGACAGAAAGGGGTCCCCCATGATGAGTGCCCCACCCCCGTTCTTGAGGCAGAGTCTCTCACTCTAGCCCTGGCTAACTTGGAACTCACTCTGTAGCCTAGGCTGGCCTCAAATTCATAGTGATCCTCCTACCTCAGCTTCCCGAGTGCTGGGATTAAAAGCACGCACCAGCATGCTCAACATTTTTAGAAATTGTTGTTGTTGTTGTTGTGGGTTTTTTTTGTTGTTGTTTTGATTTGGTTTTCTGAGGTATGGTCTCACTCTAGCTCAGGCTGACCTGGAATTCACTATGTAGTCTCAGGGTGGCCTCGAACTCGGTGATCCTCCTACCTCTGCCTCCTGAGTGCTGGGATTAAAGGCATGAACCACACCTGGCTAGAAGGGTTGTTTTGGTTTTTTAAAATTTTTTATTTATTTATTTGAGAGCGACAGACACAGAGAGAAAGACAGATAGAGGGAGAGAGAGAGAATGGGCGTGCCAGGGCTTCCAGCCTCTGCAAACGAACTCCAGATGCGTGCGCCCCCTTGTGCATCTGGCTAACGTGGGTCCTGGGGAAGCGAGCCTCGAACCAGGGTCCTTAAGCTTCATAGGCAAGCGCTTAACCGCTAAGCCATCTCTCCAGCCCTTGCTTTGGTTTTTTAGACAGCAACTTACTATGGTAGCCCAGGCCAGCCTAAAGCTCATGACAATTCTCCTGCCTCTCCTTCCCAAATGTTGGCATTACAGGTGTGCCCCACAGGCCTAGCCAGTTCCTTGTCTCGGGCCTCTGGTCCCACTGTCTCTGCCTGCTGAGTCTCATGCCCGCCACATAGCCAGAGCCCAGGGAAGGTGGTGGGATAACCATGGTGGGCTGGGTTGGGGGCTGATGCCACCGGCCCCCTTGGTATTGGCTCCAGGCTGTGAGCAGGAAGCATTCTGCCGCCCAGACGCTGACATGTTGAACTATCTGCTAAGCACGGGCCAGATCAGCTCTAAGGACGGTCTGCTGGTGGGCTGGTTTCATGCTGCCAACAGCCAGAAGGAGATGGAGGCTGCCCTGAAGAGTAAGTTCAGCCGTCGCCAGGCCTCGGCAGGCGGTAACGGGGTGGGGGGGGGAGGGGGGGTGGGAATTGGGGGTTTGAGGGTGCTTTCTTGAACCCCCAAGCCCTGAGTCCGTATCTGCAAAGAATTGGAAATTCCAGATTCAAGGAAATGATTTTTATTTATTTTATTTTATTTATTTATTTTTTTTTTCCCAGATAGGGTTTCACTCTAGTCCAAGCTGACCTGGAATTCACTATGGAGTCTCAGGGTGGCCTCGAACTCACAGCGATTCTCCTACCTCTGCCTCCCGAGTGCTGGGATTAAACACGTGTGCCACCACGCCTGGCTAATTTTTTTTTAAATGTATTTTATTTATTTATTTATTTGAGAGAAAAGGAGAGAGAGAGAGAATGGGTGCGCCAGGGCCTCCAGCCACTGCAAATGAACCCCAGATGCGTGCGCCCCCTTGTGCTCTGACTTATGTGGGTCCTGGGGAATCAAACCTGGGTGCTTTGACTTTGCAGGCAAATGCCTTAAAGGCTAAGCCATCTCTCCAGTTCCACGGAAATGATTTTAAAATTATTATTATTATTATTATTATTTTGGTTTTTCAAGGTAGAGTCTCACTCTAGTTCAGGCTGACCTGGAATTTACTATGTAATCTCAGGGTGGCCTCGAACTCACAGTGATCCTCCTACCTCTGCCTCCTGAGTGTTGGGATTAAAGGCATGTGCCACCATGCCCGGCTAAATTATTTTATTATTATTTATTTATTTGAGAGAAAAAGACACACATACATACACAGAGATAATGGGCGCCAGGGCCTCCAGCCACTGCAAACAAATTCCAGATACATGAGCCTCCTGTGCATCTGGCTTACGTGGGTCCTGGAGAGTCGAACCTTGGTCCTTCAGCTTCACAGGCAAGTGCCTGGAAATGATTTTTAAAATACCACATTTTATTCAGACCTTACAAAGGCGTGGGGAAGGGAGAAAACTGGGAGGTAAGGGGAGATAAAGTGGGAAGAAGAGAAGTTCACCACACGGAGCCCAAAAACCCATGTAACTGAATATGGATCTTAAGGGAAAAAAAAAAAAAAAAACGTGAGAAGGGATTTAAAAAATGTATGCTTCCAAGAAAGATCAAAAGTGAAGACAGAGGCTTGGTGGCACAACACACCTTTAATCCCAGCCCTCCAGAGGCAGAGGTAGGAGGATCGCCGTGAGTTCGAGGCCACCCTGAGACTACATAGTGAATTCCAGGTCACCCTGGGCTAGAGTGAGACCTTACCTTGAAAAACAAAACAAAACAAAAAATGAAGACAGTAATAAAGGGATAAAAGTGTCTCTTACCCATCTGAACACCCCCCCCCAAAAAAAAATTGTTTCCAGTTCTGGAGAGAGATAGAGATGAAAAAAATGGCCCACTCTCTCCACGGATCCAGGAGGCTGGGTGTGTGGGGGGGGATATAGAATTTGTGCCATCCCACCAAGACACACCTACACCAGGTGTCCCAGCCAACCGGCCTGGGCTTAGAGGAGAAATCCACCCATACCTGGGCAGGGTGCAGAGGCAGTTGAGACAGGTGTGGCGAGGGTGTGACATCCTAAGGTCCCTACCTTTAAGGGTTCCTCTGAACCTGCCTGAGGATCAGAGGTAGGAGGATCGCCGTGAGTCTGAGGCCACCCTGAGACTCCATAGTGAATTGCAGGTCAGCCTGGGCTAGAGTGAGACCCTACTTAAAAAAGGGGGGAGTGTGGAGGGATGGCTTCACAATTAAGGCGTTTGCCTGCAAAGCCAAAGGACCCAGGTTCGATTCTCTAGGACCCACATTAGCCAGCTACTCAAGGGGGCGCACGTGTCTGGAGTTCATTTGCAGTGGCTGGAGGCCCTGGCGCACCCATTCTCTCTCTCTCTCTTTCTCTCTCTCCCTCTCCCTATTTCTCTGTCAAATAAATAAATAAAATAAAATTTAAAAGAGCCAAACCGAACAAAAACAAAGAAGAAAAGAAAACCCAAAACACAATATATTTTTTAAAATACATATAAAGTGATTATGGCGCCCAATCAGCGCTGGGTGCCATTCTTGGAACAAAAGCAGAGGCTCTCCTTCTCATATACAGGTAGGTAGATATAGATACAGGTATATAGATGTTTTTGTGAGACAGGCTTTCGCTAAATAGCTCAGGATAGTCTGGAACTCATATCACAATCCTCCTTCCCCAGGCCCCCAACATGTTTGGGATTACATGTATGTGCCTACACTATACCTTTTCATTTCATAATGATCTGTTTTATTGAGCAGTAAAATAAAATTTAAAAAAAAAAAAAAGCAAAACAGGGCTGGAGAGATGGCTTAGTGGTTAAGCGCTTGCCTGTGAAGCCTAAGGACCCCGGTTCGAGGCTCGGTTCCCCAGGTCCCACGTTAGCCAGATGCACAAGGGGGCGCACGCGTCTGGAGTTCGTTTGCAGAGGCTGGAAGCCCTGGCGCGCCCATTCTCTCTCTCTCCCTCTATCTGTCTTTCTCTCTGTGTCTGTCGCTCTCAAATAAATAAATAAATTTTTAAAAAATTACATAAAAGAAAAAAGCAAAACAGAGGCTCAGAGAAGTTAGGTGACCTACCGACAGGTTCTATGGTCAGAAAGGGGCAAGGCCAACATACGTGAGACGTCGAGTCAGTGCCCTGAATCAGTGTGGGTCAGGAAAGAAGCAGGCGCCCGCTCCAGCCTGCCAGGACCTCAGCGCTGGGCACGCTCCAGCCATAAAGGACCGAGGGAAGGATGCCCAGGCAGAGGAGGCAGGCTCCGGCTCTTATTCCTGCCGCTGCTACCACCACAGGCCAAGCAGGAAGAGGGGGATGTAGTGGGTGCCAGGATAGAGGGGTGTACAGGAAGGCCAGAGCAGGCTGGGAAGAGCTGCTCAGTTGCTATTCCAGTGATACCCTTGTGGGGAGGTTGGTTCAGTTGTCCCCCATCAATAAACGTAGGTGTTCTGAATGCCAGGTCCCCGCCTGCTGGCGATTTGGGAATTAACGCCTTCCTGGAGGGAGTGTGTTGTTGGGGGCGGGCTTATGGGTGTCATAGCCAGTGGCCCCTGGCCAGTGTCTGGCACACTCTCCTGTTGCTGTTGTCCATCTGATGTTGGCCAGTGGGTGACGTCCACCCTCTGCTCATGCCATCGTTTTCCTCTGCCATCGTGGAGCCTGTAAGCCACAGAAAGCCCGTTGCCTTGACAATGGACCGGGCCTGAAGGGGATGCTATTGGGACGTGGTGCCCAGCTCCAACCGGGGCACTCTTGCGCAATGAAGAGGCCACACCAAGCCAGGACCTTGGCTGGGAAGAAAGCTCCAACCAGGGGCTTTCCACCCACCCCCCCCACAGGGCTGTCTTGGACTAAGTAGATATCCACGTGCAGAGAAGAAGCCAGGAACGGACCCAGAGGTAGACAGAGTGGGGTTCAGATTTTACCTGGGCACTTACCAACGGTGATTCAGGCTTATACCTGTGATCCCAGCACTTGAGAATTAGAGGCAAAAGGAGCAGGACTTCAAGGTCATCCGAAGGGCAAAGATTGAGTTTGAGGGCAGCCTGGATTATAGGAGATCTTGCCTCAAAACAAAATAAATAGGCTGGGGAGATGGTTAAGGCACATGCCTGCGAAGCCTGAGGACCCAGGTTCGATTCTCCAGCTCCCACGTAAGCCAGATGCACAAGGGGACACATGCGTCTGGAGTTCATTTGCAGTGGCTGGAGGCCCTGGCGTGCCCATTCTCACTCTCTATCTCTCTCTTTCTCCCTCTCTCTGTCTCTAAATAAATAAATAAAAATAAAAAACAACAAAATTAATAAATAGGGCTGGAAAAATGGCTTAGCAGTTAAGGTGCTTGCCTGCAAAGCCTAAGGATCCACATTCAACTCTTCAGGTCCCACATAAGCTAGACACACAAGGTGACAAAAGTGCTCAAGGTTAGGGCTGGAGAGTTGGTTTAGTGGTTAGGGCATTGGCCTGCAAAGCCAAAGGTCCCAGGTTCAACTCTCCAGGACCCATGTAAATCAGATGCACAAGGTGGCACATGCATCTGGAGTATGTTTGTGGTGGCTGGAGGTCCTGGTGCACCCATTCTTTCTCTTTCTCAAATAAATAAATAAAAAATATATTTTTTAAAAAGTACTCTAGGTTTATATGCACATAAGGTAGTGCATGCATCTGGAATTCAATTGTAGTGGCTGGAGGCCCTGGCATACCAACTCTCTCTCTCTCTCTCTCTCTCTCTCTCTCTCATTAAGGCATGTGCCACCACACCCACCAAAAAGTTAAAAGTTAAGGGCTGGAGAGATGGCTTAGTGGTTAAGCACTTGCCTGTGAAGCCTAAGGACCCCAGTTCAAGGCTTAATTCCCCAGTACCCACGTTAGCCAGATGCACAAGGTGTGTGCATCTGGAGTTTGCAGTGGCTGGAGGCCTTGGTGCACCCATTCTCTTTCTCTGTCACTCTCAAATAAATAAAGAAAAATAAACAAAAAATTAAAAATTAAAAAATTAAATAGGGCTGGAGAGATGGCTTAGCGTTTAAGCGCTTGCCTGTGAAGCCTAAGGGCCCTGGTTCGAGGCTCGATTCCCCAGGACCCACGTTAGCCAGATGCACAAGGGGGCGCACACGTCTGGAGTTCGTTTGCAGCAGCTGGAGGCCCTGGCACGCCCATTCTCTCTCTCTCTGTCTGTCACTCTCAAATAAAAACAAAAAATAAATAAATAAAAATACTAGCAGTGATTCAGAGGAAGCGATGTCTTCCGTCCGCAGCTTGTCTCCCCTCTATAAAATGTGGGCCGATGGTACGACCCCATCATTTATCATACAAAATGGGGCATGTTTGATTGTAAAGGGTCGTGATTAGTAATTGCTGGGATGACAGAGGAACAGCAGATGGCCCTGGGTTACCCCGGGTAAGTGAGCTACTTCATCTGAAAATAGTTAACACTTAGTGAATGCTGAACCCGGGAATATTGTATGACTTCATTCCTACATACGTGAGGGAACAGGGGCCAGAGAGAGGTCAGATAATCTGCCTGGGTCACAGAGCTTGCGATCGTGAGGGTCAGGGCTGGGAATGACCATTGACACACGGTACTGTCCTGGGTCCATGGAGGGTGGTGTGGCCTCTGTGTGTCCCCTGGCCTCTGCAGAGAAGCCCCCAAGGATGCAGGCTGCTGTTCATCCTCAGATCCCTTCACCCCAACTTCAAGCAAGTCAACTCCCAATCCCAACCTCTTCCAGGGAGATACTACATCCAGGTGACATCGTGGCAAGGTCAGGAGCGCAATGGGCTGTGGGTCTTTCTTTTTTCCTTTTAGTTTTTTTTTTTAAGATTTTATTGTATTTGAGAGAGAGAAAGAGGTACAGACAGAGAGAGAATGGGTGTGCCAGGGCTTCCAGCCACTGCAAACGAACTCCAGACGCATGTGCCCCCTTGTGCATCTGGCTAACGTGGGACCTGGGGAATCGAACCTAGGTCCTTTGCCTTTGTAGGCAAACACCTTAACTGCTAAGCCATCTTCTCCAGCCCCCCCCTTTTTTTTCTGAGGTAGGGTCTCTCTCTAGCTCAGGCTGACCTGGAATTCACTATTGTTGCAGCCCGCTTCGCATTACTGGTAGAAATCACCCAACCAAGAGCAGCTTCTGGGATTAAGTTTTATTTTGGTTTACAGGCTTGAGGGGAAGCTCCACGATGGCAGGGGAAAATGATGGCATGAGCAGAGGGTGGACATCACCCCCTGGCCAACATAAGGTGGGACACAGCAACAGGAGGGTGTGCCAAACACTGGCATGGGGAAACTGGCTATAAAGCCCATAAGCCCACCCCCAACAATACACTCCCTCCAGGAAGCATTAATTCCCAAGTCTCCATTAGTTGGGGAGCTAGCATTCCCAACACCTAAGTTTATGGGGGACACCTGAATCAAACCACCACATTCCGCCCCTGGCCCCCATAAACTGATAACCATACATGATGTAAAATGCAATGCATTCTTCTAACTTTAAAAGTCCCCATAGTTTTTATCAATTCCAGTGATGTTCATACATCCCCAGAGTCCAAGATCTTTTAACTGAGCCATAATACCAAAAAATAACCTCAAAAAACCCATAATGGCACAGAATAAATATTCACACTGCAACAGATGGCATTGGGCATAGCAAAGAAACATTCAACCAATACAAGATTTAAAACAACCAGGGCAAATATCAAACTGTAGCTTCAAGTCCAACAACTGTAGCCAGTGACAAATCTTCAAGTCTGATAATTCTAACCAGCAACGAGCCTCTGGCATTTCAATTCCGCCCCTCCAGCTAGGCTACTCACAGTCCTGGGAACTTCATCAGGACCAGCAACTCCTTGGCAGCCATCTCATAGTCCCAGCATCTCCACTGCAAGCCACGGTTCATCCTTATGGGGTCTCTATGCAGGCAACCAGCAAACCCATTTCACACTGCCCATGGCCATTTCCAAAACAAGACCATGTTGCAAACTCAATGACCCTCTTTCCAGCATTTCTTATACTCCACGATACCACGTAGGGTGCCAATTTGTTAATCCGGGGGGGGGGGGGTTAAAGCAGACTTTGAAGAACCGGACACTCCTTGAGCACTCAGGCCCCTTCAAAAGAGTCCACATTCTTCTTGTTGCCCTAGCGCAGGTCAGCTAGCCCAGTCTCAAAGGTTGTAATCTCTCAGTTGCAGCTGAACGGGCCATAGGTCACCCAAAGATTTTTCTTTCTGTGCCATATCCCTCTACTCATACCAGTTCATTTCTACGCAAAGCAACCCTGCACAACTTCTCAGGACATGGGCACAAGAGCAAGCTTCTCACACAAACTGCTAGCCCAGTACAAGCAAAGCTCTTTCTCACCCTCATAAGCCAAACCTCACAGTCCATAGTTCTTACTGCATTCAGGTCTTTCAACTCTGACCAGAACAGTCCATCAAGCTGTACTTACAGCACTGCAAGGCATCTCTTAGGCCAAGGTTTCAAATCCTCCTACATTCCTCTTGAAAATCAGCTCCAAAAGGCCAAAGCCACACAGTCAGGAGTCCAGCAGCAATCCCACTCCTTGGTACCAATTTACTGTTGCAGTACGGTTCGCATTGCTGGTAGAAATCACCCAACCAAGAGCAGCTTCTGGGAAAAAGAGTTTTATTTTGGCTTACAGGCTCGAGGGAAAGCTCCACAATGGCAGGGGAAAACGATGGCATGAGCAGAGGGTGGACATCACCCCCTGACCAACATAAGGTGGACCACAGCAACAGGAGAGTGTGCCAAACACTGGCATGGGGAAACTGGCTATAAAGCCCATAAGCCCGCCCCCAATGATACACTCCCTCCAGGAGGCATTCCCAAATATCCATCAGCTGGGGAGCTAGCATTCCCAACACGTAAGTTTATGGGGGACACCTGAATCAAACCACCACAACTACGTAGTCTCAGGGTGGTCTATTGGCGATCCTCCTACCTCTGCCTTCGGGGTGCTGGGATTTTAAGGCATGTGCCACCATGCCCGGCCCTCTTTAAAAAAAAAAATTTTTTTTTAATTATTCAAGAGAGAGAAAATGGGTGCACCAGGGCCTGTAGCCACTGCAAACAAACTCCAGATGCATGTGCTCCCTTGTGCATCTGGCTAACGTGGGTCCTGGAGAATCGAACTGAGATTCTTTGGCTTTGCAGGCAAACATCTTAACCACTAAGCTTTCCCCAGCACGCTAGTTCATTTTTACTATTTCCTTCTTGCTGATATGTGACTATGTGAGTGAGCCAGCTTGCTGGCCCGCCCTGCTTTCCCTACATGATAAGACTACCCCTCACAACTTTTAAAAAATATTTTATTTATTTATTTATTTGAGAGAGAGAGGCAGAGAAAAAGACAGAATGTGCACGCGACAGCCTCCAGCCACTGCAAACGAACTCCAGACGTATGCGCCCCCTTGTGCCTCTGACTTACATGGGTCCTGGGGAATTGAACCAGGGTCCTTAGGCTTCACAGGCAAACGCCTTAACTGCTAAGCCATTTCCCCAGCACCCCCAGCACCACAACTTTTAAAAGATATTTTATTTATTTTAGAGAGAGAGAGAGAGGCAGATACAGAGAAAAAAAGAGAGAGGGAAAGAATGGGCCTGCCAGGGCCTCCAGCCACTCCAGACTCCAGACACATGCACCACTTTGTATATCTGACTTAAGTGGGTACCGGGGGAATCGAACCTGGTTCCTTAAAGTTTTGCAGGCAAGCACCTGTACTACTAAGCCATCTCTCCACCCCTTCCCCTCACAACTTTAAGCCCAAATGAACCCTTTCCTTCCAAAAACTGCTTCTAAAGTCTGGTGCTTGCACTGCCCAAGGGGTTTCTGGTTCGATTCTTAGAAAATTGAGACAAGTTGCCCCTGGGTAGCTTAAACTAGCCTTGAACCCTCAATCTTCCTGCTGTCCAGTTTTGGGTGCTGGGATTACAGATGTATGCCACCACACCCAATTAGAACTACCCTTGTGTCTGCTTCCTCCCCCACTGGGCCTAGATTCTCTATGCCCAAACCCCTTGAGCTTCTCTGAACCATTGCCCAGTAGCCAAAAGGAACTTTGTGTTCAAAAGTCATAAAGACAGGAGGAGGCATTTGTCTACAAAGCCAACGGACCCAGGACCCATGTCAGCCAGATGCCCAAGGTGACGCATGCGTCTGGAATTCGTTTGCAATGGCTAGATGCCCTGGGGTGCCCGTTTTCTCTCTCTCCCTCTCTCTCAAATAAATAAATAAATAAAGTTATAAAGATAAAAGGCGATATTCATAATATCCATGAAGCCCTCCATACTCACAGTGGTCTCTGAGGCCCACGCTTTGCATTCTGGGGGCCTGGAGAGGAGTTTGTCCCCTCATTAAGCAATGGGGACAGCAGAGTCCCAACCTCGTAGCGCTGGATACAAGGAAAGGATTTAAATGGCTGACGCACTCCACAGCATGGCATATTCCTGTAATCTCAGCACTTGGGAAACTGAGGCAGGAGGCTTGAAAGTGACAGGCCAGCCTGGGCTACATACCAAGATTCCTTGAAGATAGAAACGCAACATAATAAGAAATGTCTGTAATTCTAGCATCTAATGCATAGGGGCAGGAGAATTACAAATTCAAGGCCATCCTTGGCTACATAGCAAGTTGGAGGCAGCCTGGACTAATATAAGACCTAGTCTCATAAAACCAAACCAGCGCTGGAGAGATGGCTTAGCAGTTAAGGTGCTTACCTGCAAAGCCAAGGACCCAGGTTCGATTCCCCAAGGACCCACGTAAAGCCAGACAGACAAGGGGGCGAATGTGTCTGGAGTTCGTTTGCCGTGGCTGGAGGCCCTGGTGTGCCCATTCTCTCTCTCTCAAATAAATAAGAATAAAATATATATATATACATATATATTTTTTTTTTTTGAGAGCGACAGACACAGAGAGAAAGACAGATAGAGGGAGAGAGAGAGAATGGGCACGCCAGGGCTTCCAGCCTCTGCAAACGAACTCCAGACGCGTGCGCCCCCTTGTGCATCTGGCTAACGTGGGACCTGGGGAACCGAGCCTCGAACCGGGGTCCTTAGGCTTCACAGGCAAGCGCTTAACCGCTAAGCCATCTCTCCAGCCCAAGAATAAAATATATTTTAAAAATATTTATCTAAAGCTGGCTGTGGTGGTGCAGGCCTTTAATCCCAGCACTTGGGAGGCAGAAGTAGGAGAATCACCATGAGTTCGAGGCCACCCTGAGAAGTGAATTCCAGGTCAGCTTGGGCTAGAGCAAGAAACTGCCTCAAAAAAAAAATTATATATATATGTTTATTTATTTGAGAGAGAAAGAGGCAGATACAGCAAGAGAGAATGGATGCACCAGGGTCTTTACCCACTGCAAATCAACTCCAGACACCTGCACCACCTTGTGAATCTGGCTCACGTGGGTCCTGGGGAATTCAACCTGGATCCTTAGACTTCACAGGCAAGTGCCTTAACTTCTAAGTGCTTGTATCCAGAGTTCATTTGCAGCAGCAAGAGGCCCTGATGCCCACACGCACGCTCTCACTCTCTCTCATGCCAATAAATGAGCCCTAAAATTTGAAAGTTTCAGGGTGATGTATGCACCCAATCAAAATTGGGGCTAGGCAAAGGACCTAGGTTCAATTTCCCAGTACCCACATAAAATAGAGTTCATTTGAAGTGACTGGAAGCCCTGGCATACCCAATCTCTCCCCCTCTCTCTCCCTCTCTCTCTCTCTCTCTCTCTCTCTCTCTCTCTCTCTAATAAATAAAATAATAAAAAATTAAAAATAATTCATCAGGAAAAAAAAATAGCAATAAAATATAAAATAAAATTGGGGCTAGGGCTGGAGAGATGGCTTGGCTCTTAAGAAGCTTGCCTGCTATGATAAAGGACCCAAGTTCAATTCCCCAGGACCCACATAAGCCAGATGTACAAGGTAGCGTGTGCATCTGGAGCTCATTTGCAGTGGCTAGAGGCCCTGGTACACCCATTCTCTCTACATATATCTGCCCCTCTCTCTTTGATAGATAAGTAAATAAAAATAATAAATTAATTAATAAATAAATAAAAGTGGGGATAGGGGCTGGGAAGGTGGTATAGCAGTCGAAGGTGCTTGCTTGGAAAGCCTGCTGTCTCAGATTCGATTCCTCAGCCACCTACTTAAAGTTGGGCCACCTATTTAAAGTGGCTAGAACCAGCCTAAATGTCCCTCAACTGATGAGTGGATAATGAAGATGTGGCACATTTATACAATGGAGTTCTACTCAGCGGTAAAGAAAAATGAAGTTATGAAATTTGCAGAAAAATGGATGGACCTGGAAAGGATTATACTAAGTGAGGTAACCCAGGCCCAGAAAGCCAAGCGCCACATGTTCTCTCTCATATGTGGATCCTAGCTACAGATGATTGGGCTTCTGCGTGAGAATGAAAATACTTAGTAGCATAGGCCAGTAAGTTAAAAAGGAGACATAAAGGGAAGAGAAAGGAAGGGAAGAGGGTACTTAATAGGTGGATATTGTATATATGTAAGTACAATGATTGTGATGGGGAGGTAATATGATGGAGAATGGAATTTCAAAGGGGAAAGTGTGGGGGGGGTGGGGTGGGAGGGAATTACCATGGGATTTTTTTTTATAATCATGGAAAATGCAAATAAAAATTAAAAAAAAATAAAGTGGCTAGAGTAACAAGAGGTCTTGGTGTGTGAGAACACGTGGGCACACGCGTGTGCACGCTCACACACACACACACACACAAATGAAAATTTATAAAGTTGGGGCCGAAGTCTGAATCCTGCCTAGACTATTCACCCCCAATGGCCACCTGAGTTCCCTGATGGGTGCTGGTGAGGACGCAATGAGATGGGCAGCCTCTGGACTTATCAGCGGACATGAGTCAGGAACACTGTTCGGACAGTAACTGGGGCTGGGGGAGATGGCGCAGTGGTTAAAGGCACGTGCTTGCAAAGCCTGATGGCCTGGGCTCCATCGCCCAGTACTCATATAAAGCCAGATGCACAAAGTGGCAGTAACTTAGCAACAGTGGCTTCAAAATGGTCCTGACTCATTGTACAAGTAGAGATCAAAAATCACAATTTTTGAAGCCAGAAGTGGTGGCGCATGCCTTTATTCCCAGCACTTGGGAGGCAGAGGTAGGAGGATCGCTGTGAGTTCGAGGCCATCCTGAGACTCCACAGTGAATTCCAGGTCGGCCTGGGCTAGAGTGAGACCCTACCTAGAAAAACAAAACAAAAACAACAGCAATAATAATTTTTGAGCCAGCTGTGACAGCACATGCCTTTAATCCCAGCATTTGGGAGGCAAAGGTAGGAGGATCACCTTGAGTTCAAGGCCAGCCTGGGACCACAGAGTGAGTTCTAGGTCAGTCTGGGCTACAGCAAGACCCTACCTCGAAAAACAAAAACAAGGGCTGGAGAGATGGCTTAGCGGTTAAGCGCTTACCTGTGAAGCCTAAGAACCCTGGTTTGAGGCTCGATCCCCCAGGACCCACGTTAGCCAGGTGCACAAGGGGACGCACGCATCTGGAATTCGTCTGCAGTGGCTGGAGGCCCTGGCACGCCCATTCTCTCTCTCTCTATCTGCCTCTTTGTCTGTCACTCTCAAATACATAAATAAAAATAAACAAAAAATCATTTAAAATAAATTAATAAAGACAAAAGCAGAGAAACAAAAAAAATATGACATCAGTATTTATTAGTTGCAAAACAATTAGAAACTACCAATATGTCTGTGGGACAGGGAGATTGCCAGCTACATTGTAGTGATCACCCTCAACCAGGCTCTTTCAGCCTTTTGGGGTTTTTGTTGTTGTTGTTGTTGATAGTGGTGGTGGTGGTTTTATTTTTCAAGGTAGGGTCTCTCTCCAGCCCAGGCTGACCTGGAATTCACTATGAAGTCTCAGGGTGGCCTCGAACTCATGGCAAGCCTCCTACCTCTGCCTCCTGAGTGCTGGCACCACATCTGGCGTATTTATTTATTTTAGACAGTGAGAAAGGGAAAGAGGCAGAGAAAGAGAGAGACAGAGAGAGAGAATGGGCGCACCACGGCCTCCAGCCACTGCAAAGGAACTCCAGACGCGTGCGCCCACTTGTGCATCTGGCTCACGTGGGTCCTGGGGAATCGAGCCTCGAACCGGGGTCCTTAGGCTTCACAGGCAAGTGCTTAACCGCTAAGCCATCTCTCCAGCCCTGTTTTTTTTTTTTCTTTTTTTAAAAAATAAATAAAGCCCTGATTTGAGTTCTGCCTCTTAAATAGGCAATGCCACAGCCCTGGAGGCCGACGTCACCGTAGAAGGGTTGAACACAGCCAACGAGACGGGGGTCCCCATTATGGCCCACCCCCCAGACATCTACAGCGACAACACTCTGCAGCAGTGGCTGGAGGCCGTGCTGGCCTCTTCCCAGAAAGGTAAGGTCCCTCCCTCCAGCCCACTGTGCTTGGCCAGCGATCCGTCCAGGATCAAGGTTAGGCCAGGCTCAGGCAGGGCTAAGTGAGGTGGGAAGGAGAAAATGCAATCCAAGAGTTCTCTCTGGGACCCACGGGTGATGTGAGACCTGAGAGAGGAGGCAGCAAGGTACAAACAGGGTCACAGTGTCCCCCCCCCCGGGTCCCCAGACCTGGATACAATGTGCTGAAGGCCAAAGCCTTGTTGATGTCGCGAGCCAGGTCTCACCCGAACGCTGCCTTCTTCCCTCGCCCGCCTCATCTGGGTGCACCTGCCAACGCCAAGCCCGGTTCCGGCCGCATCATCTCCCCCGTGGACTGCCTTCCTCACTCAGCCTTGACTAACTGCCACATACAGCCCAGTGATCTTCTCCAAAAAGATCCCTTCCATTGCTCCCCATGGGCTTGACCTGGCTTTCAGCAGATTTCCTGCCTGCCACACAGAGTCCGAAGGGCATTCATTCACACTGGCTCCTTCTCTAGCGAGTTGATCCCTTACCCAAATGGCCTGGCCTCTAGTAACTTAGAGTCCCCGAGGGTGCCCTGTTCAGGACCTATAGCTTTTTTTTTTAAACTATTTTTTAAAATATTATTTATTTATTTGAGAGAGAGGGGGGCAGAAATAGGCAGAGAGAGAGAATGGGAGCGCCAGGGCCTCCAGCCACTGCAAACTAACCCCAGACACATGTGCCCCCTTGTGTATCTGGCTTACATGGGTCCTGGGGAATCAAAGTGGGGGTCCTTGGGTTTTGCAGGCAAATGCCTTAACTGCTAAGCCATCCCTCTGGCCTTTATTTTTTTAAATATAATTTTTAATTTTTTTGTTTCTTTTTAAATTTTTTGTTTATTTATTTATTTGAGAGCCACAGATAGAGAGAGAGAGAGAGAATGGGCACGCCAGGGCTTCCAGCCTCTACAAACGAACTCCAGATGCGTGCGCCCCCTTGTGCATCTGGCTAACGTGGGTCCTGGGGAACTGAGCCTCGAACCAGGGTCCTTAGGCTTCACAGGCAAGCGCTTAACCGCTAAGCCATCTCTCCAGCCCATTTTTTTGTTTATTTTTTATTTATTTATGAGTGACAGAGACAGAATGGGTCCTGGGGAGTCGAGCCTCGAACCTGGGCCGTTAGGCTTCAAAGGCAAGTGCCTAGCCACTAAGCCATCCCTCCAGCTTTTTTTTTTTTTTTTTTTTTTTTTTAATAAAATGCTTGAGGCTCCCTATGCCAGCCCAGGCTGGCAGCCTCTGCTTCCCTCCAGTGGTCAGGAAGCAAGCCTGACTCTGGCTTGACTCTCCCCATCGGAGAGGCACCCTCACATCTAGTCCCTATCTCCCCACTCCCTCCCAACCCCCAATCCCACCCCATGGCCTCTTCCTGCCCAGAAAATCACGGGTCCCTGGCCCTCACTCCTTTCTCACAGGCATCAAACTGGACTTCAAGAGCATCAGGGCCGTGGGCCCCTCCCTGGACCTCCTGCGGCAGTTGACGGAGGCCGGCAGAGTCAGGAGGCCTGTGTGGATCAATGCTGACATCCTGCGTGGCCCCAATGTGCCCCTCCCAATTGAAGTCAATGCCACACAGTGAGTGTTGAGCCCCTCTGCCCACCTTGAACCCATTAGTACGGTGTATGGAAGAAGACCTTAGGGGACCAGTACTGCATTAGCCAGTGCCACAAGTGAGCCTTTGCCAATGCTTTGAATGCCCCTTCCTTTGTGGATTTTGGTTTGTCTTTTCTTTCCCCCAATTTTTAAAAAATATTTTACCCACAAGGATCCTCTACCACGATCATGAGAGCTGGGCAATGCTTTCCTTCCTTCTGTTAGCTTCGTGGGCAGGGTGGGGAGCTTGGTGTTTGGATCTATTTATTTACTTATTTTCCATGTGATATTGCATGAATAGAGGTGGCTGAATTTTTTTCCCCATTCGTGTGTCCTGTGGATATGATGCCTTTATTTTTCAGCTGATCATCTGCCTCTTGAAGAGAAAGAAGTAGGGCCCTTCTTTTAAAAGTCTGGAACCATTATTATTTTGTTAGACTCTTTTTCTGTCATCTGCCTCCCTTTTATAAGTTATTTTGGGATTGGGATTCTGGTTTGTTTTTAAGGAGAGGTGGAGACCAGCTAATGAGTTCTGCTTTTTGTATTTGTTATTCAAGTTGAGTTTTGGTATCAAAATTATGCCAGCTTGCCTCAAGGGAAAATAAGTTAATTTTATAAATGAGTTTAAAACTGTTTTAAAAAAATATTTTAAATGTATATTTATTTATTTATTTATTTATTTATTTGAGAGAGAGAACTCCAGACATCTGCGCCACCTAGTGGGCATGTGAGACCTTGCGCTTGTCTCACCTTTGTGCGTCTGGCTAATGTGGGATCTGGAGAATCAAACCTGGGTCCTTAGCCTTCGCAGGCAAGCGCCTTAACCGCTAAACCATCTCTCCAGCCCTAATTTTTTTTTTTTTTTTTTTTTTGGTTTTTTGAGGTAGGGTCTCACTCTAGCCCAGGCTGACCTGGAATTAACTCTGTAGTCTCAGGGTGGCCTTGAACTCATGGCAATCCTCCTACCTCTGCCTCCCGAGTGCTGGGATTAAAGGCGTGCGCCACCATGCCTGGCTTGAAATTGTTTTTGTTTGTTTATTTGCTTGCTTGTTTTCTGAGGTAAGGTCTCACTCTAGCTCAGGCGGACCTGGATTTCACTGTGTAGTCTCAGGCTGGCCTCGAACTCACGGCGATCCTCCTACCTCTGCCTCCCAGAGTGCCAGGATGAAAGGCATGCACCACCATGGCCAGCGGTGAGATTGTTTTAAACAACAGGAAACTCAGACACTCACAGCTCAGTGGTAGAGCCGAGATCTGCACCCCTTGAAGTCTGACTCGCAAGGGGGTGCTCAGAAGCCCCCGCCTCTGGTGGAGGGCTGCTGCCTTTGAGAATTACGGGCCCAGTGAGTAGCCCCGGGTCAGAGTCGGGACCCGACCCCAGGCCTCACCTGACCGCACCGGGCTCGCATACAGTTGAGCGTGTGTGCGATGGGCTCTTTACGTCCCTGTTGCCCCCTCCGAGCAGATTCAGGGGGCGTCCAGCAAGAGCCCAGGAGAAAGGGGTCACCGTGGCTCCCCAAGATGCGTGTCTCTGTTCTGTGCAGGTTCCTGGCACTGGTGCAGGAGAAATATCCCGAGGCCACCCTGTCTCCTGGCTGGACCACTCTCTATGTGCCTCTGTTGGCCAACAGCACGTACAGCCAGACCATGGTGGAAACGATGCAGAGGCTGGTGGGGGCATTGCCCCAGAGGGTCACCTTCCCCGTGCGGGCCGTCATGGCGCGGGCTGCCTGGCCAAACTTCAGCTGGCTGCTGGGCCAGTCGGAGAGGTGAAGACCCTTAAGATTCTTGTCAGCCACCACTGACTCTCAACCAGTACTGGGGCTCTGATACCCGCTGGGGATGAACGTGGTCGGGAGGGGTCCTGAGATCGTCCTATCCCCGGCTCCATTCCCGCTCACTCTCTCTCCAACACCCGTCTACATACCTCCTGGCTGCGGGCTCTCCACTTCCTGGGAGAGGCTTCCATTGGTGGGTCACTCATATAAGATGCCACCCCTTGGGCTGGAGAGATGGCTTAGCGGTTAAGCGCTTGCCTGTGAAGCCTAAGGACTCCGGTTCGAGGCTCGGTTCCCCAGGTCCCACGTTAGCCAGATGCACAAGGGGGCGCACGCATCTGGAGTTCGTTTGCAGAGGCTGGAAGCCCTGGCGCGCCCATTCTCTCTCTCTATCTCTCTATCTGTCTTTCTCTCTGTGTCTGTTGCTCTCAAATTAAAAAAAAAAAAAAATTTTAAAAAAATAAGATGCCACCCCAAGTGGGCACTTTCTACCTTCTCCAGGACGCCTCCCTGCTTTCCAGGCATCATTCCCCCCCTGCAAGGAAGGGATGGGCTCGGGGAAAGAGGGACAGGAAGAAAGCTGGACAGATTCTCCACCCCCATCCACCCCCTGGGCTCAACTGGCATCTAGGTTCTGGGCGCAGGGTTCCTGCCGGGTCCGGGCAGGCACTAAAGCCGGGTCTCGGGTACAGGTACAGCCTGACGCTGTGGCAGGGTGCCTCGGACCCCGTGTCAGTGGACGATCTCCTCTACATCCGGGACAACAGTGCCGTCCACCAAATCTACTATGACCTCTTTGAGCCCGTCTTGTCGCAGTTCAAGCAGCTGGCATGTAAGGAGGAAGCTTGGGGGGGGGAGGTGGGTGGGGGAAGCCTGGGCTGGGCTCTGCACCGGGCAAGGCCTGGGTGAGCCCTGGAGCTGGGCCGGGAAGGGAAACTCCTATTTGGAGACAGGGAAACCCAGGCCATGTGCTTGTGGCCCGCCAGCTCCGAGACGTTATCCTAATTCAATCCTGGCACGTCCACGAAGCCCGGGGATTTCGTTTTATAGCGAAGGAAATGGAGGTTCGGGGATTTATGGTCATCTGGCCTGTTCGGGATGGCCCAGTTGCAAACCCACACACTGCCCCTGTGGCACACAGTTCATGTTTGGGTTAACCCTAGTATTTCAGAGCACAGCCCTCCTCTGTGCCCACTAATCGATGATCCAGATGCTACCTACCGTGTTCACCTGACTACGCTGGGGAGTGCCCGTAGCTAAGCCATCCCCAAGGGGTCACATCCAAACTCCACAGTCCTACCGAGGGGAAGGCACCTCAGGGAGAGGGAGGAGACCCGCCTTTGGGGCCCTTGCTAGCTCTCATTCCCATTCACCCGAAGTTCCGGCAACTGCTTTCTGGCCCTGGGGCCTTTGGATCACAGTGACTTCTAATAATAGTCAAAAGGGGAACAGAGCCGGGCGTGGTGGTGCACGCCTTTAATCCCAGCACTTGGGAGGCAGAGGTAGGAGGATCGCTGAGAGTTCGAGGCCACCCTGAGACTACATAGTGAATTCCAGGTCAGCCTGGGCTACAGTGACAGCCTACCTCGAAAAAAAAAGGCGGGGGGAGAGGGGACAGAGATGGCTACCTGATGGGCTGCTGAGACTTTAGGGTACAGGGTGCTGGGACGTACGAGAGATGACCTGTGAACAGTGGTCCCTTCACCTTGACAATTTCTGGGCCCACAGTGGACGCCAGCCGGAAGAAAACGTACTACACGGGCGGCAGCCTGGTCCCTCTTCTCCAGCGGGCTGGGGGTGACGGCCTGGGGGTGGAGTGGCAGGTTCCCCAAGTACACAGCAATGTTGGCACGGCAGTCATTGCGATCCCCGGTAAGTCGGCTTGGAAGCTCCCTTGTGGGGGTTGTCCTTTGCTTGAGTGGTTGGTGACCTTGTGTCTCTCACCATGGCTACAAACTGGCGGGACGTCATGGGGACCCAGGGTGGCGGGGGGCGAGGGGGGAGATCGTCAAGGGCAAGGGACTCCTGGCCTCAGCCTAGCAAGCCTTGGGTCCTGCAGCCACAGTGTGACTACAGCAGACCCAGGCCCGTGTAAGTCACAAGGAGAGTCACTGTCAAGAGCTGAGACAATATAGTTCACCGTATCTGCCTGACGGTAGCCAGGCGCAGCACCTGTGCCCAGTACAGGTAGATGCCAGGGTGGTCAGGCGCCAGCTCCTCCTCGTCTATCCCCAGGATTCCCCTACCCCCACTTGAACACAGAACCCTAGCATCCCGTGATGACTGGAGCCCCGAATTCTGTCGCCTCTTCCAGACAAAGAAGGCATGATCTTGCTGGACGTCGGCCTGCAGCAAACAGCAGCCGGGGACCCCGTGCCCGTGGTGATCACACGAGGCAGCCCAACGCTGACCCTTGAGTCCTGCCTGTTACAGCTGGCCACGCACCCTGGACGCTGGGGCATCCACGTGAACCTGGTGGAAGCCGAGGCCCTCTGGCCATCTCTGTCCATGCTGGCCAATCTCTCCGCCCTGGGCCATCTTCTCCGGCCTGTGTGGCTGGGGGCCACAATCTCACATGGGAGCTTTGCCAGCCCCGGCCATGTGGTGGGCACAGAGCTGCTGAAGGCCGTAGCCGAGGTCTTCCCCCACGTGACTGTGGCCCCAGGCTGGCCCGACGAGGTGCTGGGCAGTGGCTACCAGGAACAGCTGCTCACGGACATGCTGGAGCTGTGCCAGGGTCTCCGGCAACCTGTGTCCTTCCAGCTGCAGGCCGGGCCACTGGGCCAGAGCGCCCCAGGAACCGTGGCCAGGCTCCTGGCAGCGTCTCCCCGCGCCACCGTCACGGTGGGGCACAGCCTGGCACGGGGCAGTCCCGCAGCCGTGCTTGCGGGGCTGCGGGCCGCCAGGGCGCAGGACAGGACCCGGATCTATTACAGGCTCCCCCAGGGGCACTGGAGAAACTTGCTGGCACATATGTAAGCAGGAACTGACCACCCCAGCGGGAGGGCACGTGACCATGGCTTCTGGAGGAGGTGGGGTGAATAAAAGCCTTGGTTTGGTTTTCACGCAGAGAGTCCCCGGGAGCAGTATGCGGTGGGGCATCTACAGGGTCTGGAGGCTGGGGGCCAGGTCGCTGCGGTTGTCCAAGAGGAACTGCGCACAGGCCTTGAAGGTGGTGGACAGTTCAGAGGACAGGCCAGCCACGTTGGTGGTCACGTAGTTGAGAAAGCCCGGCGTGGCCTGGTTATAGTAGGAAACCTACGGGACGGGAAGCCAGGCTCAGGGAGGCAGAGTGGGAGAGGGGCCCTTGGGTGTCAGGCAGCTGGAGGGCTCTGCCTGATTTGCATCTAGGAGTGCAGCAGATACAAACCCAGCCCCTGGTTGGTTGGCTCGGAGGCAGCGAGCAAACCCAACTGGTCACCATGACCTTTGGTGGCAAGTGGCCCCCCCCCCGCCGCCCCCCCCATGACCCTTGGGGTACTTCCGCCACGGCTGTCCCGTGATCGCATACCATTCAGTCACCATGAATCCTCCCCACCAACCAGTGAGACCCAGGGGACAGGGGCTCAGTCTCGAAAGCCCAGCACCAAAATCCCCTTTAATTGTATTTATTTAGTTATTTGAGAGTGACAGACAGAGAGAGAAAGAGGCAGATAGACAGAGAGAATGGGCGCGCCAGGGCCTCCAGCCACTGCAGACGAACTCCAGACGCATGCGCCCCCTTGTGCGTCTGGCTAACGTGGGTCCTGGGGCATCGAGCCTCGAACCGGGGTCCTTAGGCTTGACAGGCAAGTGCTTAACCGCTAAGCCATCTCTCCAGCCCCAAAATCCCCTTTAAGTCAAGGTTGCCGGACCCAGGCACACTACTAGATAAAGCCGGGGCTCAATCTGCAAAAGGTCCTTGTCAACGCTGACCAAAGTCCCCACAGGGGGCATGGCTCTCAGGGTCAGCCTAGAGCTGAAGGCCACGGGTTGGGGGGGGAGGGGAGATTGGAATACAGCGCCCCTCCCCCTCCCCCACCTTTTCAATTTATACCAACTGCCTTGCTGAATTTTACAAGCCCTCGGAGCCCCATAAAGCCCTTTCCAGACGAGAAGAGGAATACAGTAAATAAATAATGAGATGGAATTTTAGATCAGAAACAGGCCATGTCTACAACGGAAACAGCTCATGCCTAGAACATTCTCCAAGCCCCAAGAGGTGGCCTGTGACTGACCACACTGACTAGATCTTTTTTTTTTTTTTTTTTTTTTTTTGAGGTAGGGTCTCACTCTGGCCCAGGCTGACCTGGAATTCACTATGGAGTCTCAGGGTGGCCCTCGAACTCACGGCGATCCTCCTACCTCTGCCTCCCGAGTGCTGGGATGAAAGGTGTGCGCCACCGCGCCCCGTTATGATCTTAACGAACCCGCTCAGCTCCCTGACACTTCTGACTCCCCTAAACCTGGGAGAGGAGGGGACCTGGGTCTGGAACAGAGCTGTTCTGATAGGACAAAGGTCAGTGCACCAATGGCATTGGGATGCAGAGGGTGGGCGTAGAGAAGGGACCCCCCCCCCCCACACACACACACACACACGTTACCTTGGTCAATTGCTCCCCCTCACGCCAAAGACAGAAGCCTGAGCACAGATTCTCCCCACGTTGGTATCCTGGCGTCTCGCGGTGTGTGGGCAGCGTGACTGACCTCAGGGCAATGACATAGGGGTCCCTGGACCAGGGAAGGGTGGGAAGGAGACACATCAGCCCACCGGAGCTGGGTGAGGGGTTTCACTCTCAGCCCCAGTCACCTAGTCTCCCAGAGCCTCCTGACTCCTGGCTCAAGGTCAGTTGTAACAAGAGGGCACCCCGGTGTGGAAGGGGGGTGCGGCTAGCAATGACAGATGAACTGGGGACCCTCGATCCCTCATCGACTTCGTGGAAAAGCCCCACCACTGGACGTGTTTTGATGCCTCTGGGTGCCCCCCCCCCCACCGGGGACGGAACTACGGGTGCCAGTCACAGGCATCCAGGGGCCAAAGGCCAAGGGGTGGCCACGTGAGAAGGGCCCCGTCCACGGACGCTTCTGCCTTACGTACAACTTATGCTTTTGTGATCATGCTAAAGGCCCAGCATGCCTGGAAGTCTCTGGTAGGATCTGGCTCCTGCCAGCGGGTAACAGAGCTCTGACTCCGAGGCTGGGGAGGGAGGTGGGGGGGGGGGGTCTCCCGCCGGACGAGGAGCACGCACCCACTATCACAGGGTTTCCGCCGTGATGCCAGGATCACAAAGTCCTGGGGCCTGGCATCGGCGCTGAGGGCAGGGCTGATGACGTGGTAGATGGCATCATCCTCATCCACCCGCTGCACAAGCTCCGCGCTCCTGCGGGGGAGGCGGGAATCAGGACCCCTGGGAGCCACGGTGGCAGCTCTCCCTGTGGGAGAGCCACCGTGCTGACCCGTCTGAGTCACGGCGTCCAGGGAGCGCGGGAGGCCCACCAGGACGAACACGCAGTCACATGCACCAGGGCAGACGGACAGGCACAAGGCTTCACTGGGAAAACAGGACCGGAGCCGGGCGTGGTGGCGCACACGCCTTTAACCCCAGCAATCGGGAGGCAGAGGCAGGAGGATCGCCACGAGTTCGAGGCCACCCCGAGACTACAGAGTGAATGCCGGGACGGCCTGCGCTAGGGCGAGACCCTACCTCGAGAAACCGACAAAGAGAGAGGAAACAAGACCGGGACGTTCAGCCTGGCTGGCGGCAGAGCTGTAACAACAAGCCCAGACACGCCGCATCCCTACAGTTAGGGACACACCACAGGCTGTCGTGTGCATGCAGGAACATACAAGGACACTGACACGAAGACACGGGACCAGGGGCTGGGGTTAGCAGTTACGGCGTCTGCCTGTGAAGCCTAAGGACCCCGGTTTGAGGCTCAGTTCCCCAGGTCCCACATTAGCCAGATGCACAAGGGGGCGCACGCGTCTGGAGTTCGTTTGCAGAGGCTGGAAGCCCTGGCGCGCCCATTCTCTCTCTCTCTCTCTCTCTGCCTCTTTCTCTCTCTCTCTAATAAATAAATAAATGACACAAGACTGTGTGTCCACACACATCCTTCCTTCTGTGCTCAGCAGTTGCCTTGGGACTGACTGCCAGACTGAGGAACCAATTGGGGGGTCCTTCCCTTCAGGTCTCTCCCATTCTCAGTGAGATCCATCTGGCCAACAGCAGACCACCTTCCCCAGCCTCTTCTTCCCAGTCACACCTCAGCCTTCTAGAATATGACATCAATTCGGCCTGGGTCACCCACACTGAACTTTTCTTTTGGTTTTTCGAGGTAGGGTCTCACTCTAGCTCAGGCTGACCTGGAGTTCACTCTGTAGTCTCGGGGTGGCCTCGAACTCACGGCCATCCTCCTACCTCTGCCTCCCGAGTGCTGGGATTAAAGGCGTGAAAGTGCTACTTTTTTTTTTTTTTTTTTTAAATTTTTTTTATTTATTTATTTGAGAGCGACAGACACAGAGAGAAAGACAGATAGAGGGAGAGGGAGAATGGGCGCGCCAGGGCTTCCAGCCTCTGCAAACGAACTCCAGACGCGTGCGCCCCCTTGTGCATCTGGCTAACATGGGACCTGGGGAACCGAGCCTCGAACCGGGGTCCTTAGACTTCACAGGCAAGCGCTTAACCGCTAAGCCATCTCTCCAGCCCGAAAGTGCTACTTTTGAATACAGTAAATTACTGTGAATTTATTATTCCTGTGAAGTTCGAGGCCACCCTGAGACTACAGAGTAAGTTCCAGGTCAGCCTGGGCTATATATAGCAAGATCCTACCTTGAAAACTCAAAAAAAAAAATTTTTTTTTAATGAAATAAAAGTAACAGTTGGGCTGGAGGGATGGCTTATCAGTTAAGTCATTTGCCTGCAAAGCCAAAGGACCCAGGTTCAATTTCCAAGTGCCCATGTAAACCAGATGCACAAGGTGGCGCATGCATCTGGAGTTCATTTGCAGTGGCTAGAGGTCCGGGTGTGCCCATTCTCTCTCTCTCTCTCTCTCTCTCAAATAAATAAATAAAATATTTTAAAACAAATGGATACAGAATGGAATGTTTAAAAAAAAAAAGAAAGTGGGGTGGGGGCTGGAGAGATGGCTTAGCAGTTAAGGCACTTGCCTGCAAAGCCAAAGGATCCCAGTTAGATTCCCAAGGACCGACGTAAACCAGATGCACAAGGGGGCACATGCATCTGGAATTCGTTTGCAGTGGCAGGAGGCCCTGGAACACCCATTCTCTCTCTCTCTCTCTCCCTGCCTCTATCACTCTCTGTCAAATAAATAAATAAAAATAAAAATAAAACTTTAAAAAAAATTGAAGAAAAAAAAAGAAGAAAGTGGCTTGAAAATCACTCATCTACCTTGAATGCAAATCCATGGTTCACCATCCTCCCCAAACCAAAAACAAAAATGATTTAAAGAGAGGAAACGGAGGCTTAGAAAGGTAACCAAGCAGGGCGTGGTGGCGCACGTCTTTAATCCCAGCACTCGGGAGGCAGAGGCAGGAGGATCACCATGAGTTCAAGGCCAGCCTGGGACTCCATAGCGAATTCCAGGTCAGCCTGGACTAGAGTGAGACCCTACCTCAAAAACCAAATAAAACAAGAAAAAGAAAGGAAACGACCTTTCCAATGCCGCTCAGCTACTTGGAACAGAAGCAGGACTTAATCTCGGGTTTCCGTGGCCATTCCAAGCTCAGTTCCCTTCTCCGGGGTCTCAAGATGCCCATGACCTTGGCTCCTGCCTAACACACAGTTACAGCCCGTGCCCACCCCAGATGGTGCCTGCCAACTCCAGCCCCTCACCGGTAATGCTTATCCCACTCTGGCCTCCTGCGCAGGTCCGAGAGAAGCAGAAAGGCCTGGGCGGCATCCACGTGCACCACCATCTCCATGTGGAAGGAGAGGAACCTGTCTTCTTCCAGCGTGTACAGGCGGACCTGTGTGGCACAGAGAGTGACCTCGTTCCCGCCCCGTGACCCCAAGACTATGGTGGGGGAGTGGGTGTTGCAGGGTGGGGGGGAGGAGTGAGGTCCTGCCTGGGATGCAGGGCCCAGGGCTAGAAGCTAAGGGCTCATCACTGACTCGCTGCGTCACTGAACAAGTGATCAAAACGTCGCTGGGGGGCTGGAGAGATGGCTTAGCAGTTAAGCGCTTGCCTGTGAAGCCTAAGGACCCCGGTTCGAGGCTCGGTTCCCCAGGTCCCACGTTAGCCAGATGCACAAGGGGGCGCACGCGTCTGGAGTTCGTTTGCAGAGGCTGGAAGCCCTGGCGCGCCCATTCTCTCTCTCTCCCTCTATCTGTCTTTCTCTCTGTGTCTGTCGCTCTCAAATAAATAAATTAAAAAATTTTAAAAAAAATGTCGCTGGGCCTCAGTCACGTCCCCTGTGGAAATAGACCTTTGAGAGAACTCAGTAGAGATGGGCAGGAAAGGGTCTCCAGAGCCTGGGATCTATCCAACCCCTAATGTCACAGGCGAAGAGGCCACCTGTCCAAGCGCACAGGCAAGGGGACAGAACCCATAACTGCCCAGTCCCTACGGTAGCCTGCTATGGACAGAGCAGAGGGAGATGAAAGAGGGAACTATGTACAAAGCTGCCAGGGAATGGTGGCAGGTAGGAGGAAAGGATGGGGGGAACGGACTTCACCCCAAGCCTTTGGGTACAAGTACATTTCCAGAAGTGGGTGGCTTCCTGATCTCCCTGAATTGCTTTGAACTCTCTCTCGCTCTCTCTCTCTCTCTTTCTTTTGTTTTGTTTTTCGAGGTAGGCTCTCACTCCAGCCCAGGCTGACCTGGAATTCACCATGTGGTCTCAGGGTGGCCTCGAACTCACGGCGATGCTCCTACCTCTGCCTCCAGAGGGCTGGGATTAAACGCCCCGCCTTGGAGAGACTATCTGGATGCTTGCCACCAGCCGGCCCTGGCTAACTGGAAGCGAGAGAAAGATGGCAGGCAGGTAAAGTACCTGATTGTTCTCCAAGGAGAGCACCCAGTTGCTCTTGGCGACAAGCATCTTCAAGGAGGACACGTTGTTGTAGCTCAGGTACACCTGGGAGGGGCACACAAACAGACGCACCATCTTCATACACCTTGCCTCAGGTGTCCCTGGGGTCAGACCATGCAGGTATAGGGACAAAAACTGGACCTTGGAGGAGCTGTAGAGATGGCTTAGCGGTTAGACACTTGCCTGTGAAGCCTGAGGACCCCGGTCCGAGGCTTGATTCCCCAGGACCCATGTAAGCCAGATGCACAAGGGGGAGCATGCTTCCGGAGTTCGTTTGCAGTGGCTGGAGACCCTGGCGTGCCCATTCTCTCTCTCTCTCTCTCTCTCTCTCTCTCTCTTTCTGCTTCTTTCTCTCTCTGTCTGTCTGTCACTCTCAAATAAATAAACAAATAACTGGACCGGGGGCTGGAGAGATGGCTTTATGGTTAAGCTCTTGCCTGTGAAGCCTGAGGACCCCGGTTCGAGGCTCAATTCTCCAGGATCCACGTAAGGGGACGCACGCATCTGGAGTTTGTTTGCAGTGGCTGGAGGCCCTGGCGCACCTATTCCCTCTCTGTATCTGCCTCTTTCTCTCTCTGTCGCTCTCAAATAAATAAAAATAAACAAAAAAATAAACTGGACCAGACCCTGGGAAAGGGGTTCAGGCTGGCCCACATCCCCCACACAGCCCTGGGCAGCCAAGTTCAGGATATTCACTCCCGCCAGCCAAACAAGAGACAAAGACAAGCCCTTGGCACGCTGCAATTTAGAGGCAGGGTGCAGGGTTTACGCAAGTCTCCTGCCGACAGAGAGAGAGCAGGGGCCTGGGGGTCTTGGAGTTGAGGGCCTTACCTGGTTGCTAGGGTCCCAGGGGACGGAGAGGGGCACCTCCGTCTGCTCACAGGACACAATGTATTTCCTGGAAGGGAAGAGGACAGCCTGGGTCTCTCAGAATCCACCACTCTTGGCAGGCCTCACTGCCAACTACCAGATGGCAGGCCAGTGCTAAGCCCAGAGGGTTGGGATTCCCGTCTGGCAGAGGCATGGGACACACTGACACCCAGAAAATCTTTTGGGCCAGGTCCCTAGGCAGATCTGAGCGGATAAGAATGGGGGGGGAGGCTCCCTTCACCCTGTACCTCAATGTGAAATGGACCCGTGCCACCCCTGCCTTGGAAGGTCTTCCTAAGGAGCACAGTTCTTGGCATATTGGTAAATACCCCAGATATGCTGGCCTTTCATACTGGCAACAGTTACAATGCTCTAGTGTTGTATTTGACAGAGCTTATATTTAAAAGAGAGAGAAAAGGGAGACAGAGAGAGAAAATGGGCGCACCAGGGCCTCCAGCCACCGTAAACAAGCTCCAGACACATGCACCACCTTGCACATCTGGCTAACGTGGGTCCTGGGGAATCAAACCTGGGTCCTTTGGCTTTGCAGGCAAACACCTTAACCGCTAAGCCATCCCTCCAGCCCTACAACACTCTAGCCTAGCTACGTGAGTTCAGCCATTGGATCGCCACATCGAACCCTCCTGGTCGTGTGGGGCGGGGTAGTGCCCATGTGATTTCGCTTGGCTTGGTCAATACAAGCATCCTACTCGACCTCTCAAATACTGGGATTTAAACCTTTCTTCAGACTAGGTACCATCATCAGCAGGATGAAAACAAGCTTTAAAGTCAACTGCCCAGGGCTCTCGATCTCGCCCAACCGTGTGCCCTGGGAGCAAAGGGTCCCGCCTATCTGTCCTTGGAGCTCTCTCATCTGTACAAAGGGCCATGAAATAGCTCTGTGACGGGACCAACAGGGCAGGATGTGTGGATGAAAAGGGTCAGACCGCAGCCAGGCATGGTAGCTCACACCTGCAATAACAGCCCTTGAGAGACTCACAGAGAAGGATTGCCAAGAGTTGGAGGTAAGCCCAGAACTACATGACTTCCAGGCTAACCTGGGCTACAGCCTGAGATCCTGTCTCAAAAAGCATTTGGAGGGCTGGAGAGATGGCTTAGCGGTTAAGCGCTTGCCTGTGAAGCCTAAGGACCCCGGTTCGAGGCTCGGTTCCCCAGGTCCCACGTTAGCCAGATGCACAAGGGGGCGCATGCGTCTGGAGTTCGTTTGCAGAGGCTGGAAGCCCTGGCGCGCCCATTCTCTCTCTCTCCCTCTCTCTGTGTCTGTCGCTCTCAAATAAATAAATAAAAATTTAAAAAAAAAAAAAAAAAAAGCATTTGGAGCCGGGCGTGGTGGCGCACGCCTTTCATCCCAGCACTTGGGAGGCAGAGGTAGGAGGATCGCCGTTGAGTTCGAGGCCACCCTGAGACTCCATAGTGAATTCCAGGTCAGCCTGGGCTAGAGTGAGACCCTACCTCAAAAAGCCAAAACCAAAAAAAAAAAAAAAAAAAAGCATTTGGGGGGGAGGGCTAGAGAGATGGCTTAGCCATGAAGGCGCTTGCCTGCAAAGGCAAAGGACCGCAGTTAAGATTCCCCAGGACCCACATAAGCCAGATGCACAAAGTGGAGCATGAATCTGGAGTTCATTTGCGGTGGCTAGAGGCCCTGGTGTACCCATTCTCTCTCTCAAATATTAAAAAAGAAAGTATTGGGCGGGGGGAGGATGGAGAGATGGATTAGCAGTTAAGGTTCTTGCCTGTGAAGCCAAAGGATCCAGGTTCAATTCCAAAGGACCTACATAAGCCAGAGGCAGTAGATGGCGCATGCACCTGGAGTTCGTTTGCAGCAGCTGGAGGCCCTGGTGTGCCCATTTTCTCTCTCTATCTGCCTCTTTCTTTCTCTATCTCTCAAATAAATAAATAATAAATTTTTTTTTTAATTTCCTCGAACTCACGGTGATCCTCCTACTTCTAAGCCTCCCGAGTGCCGGGATTAAAGGCGTGCGCCACCATGCCCAGTTTAAAAAATAGTGCGGGACGTGGTAGCGCACGCCTTTAATCCCGGCACTCGGGAGGCAGAGGTAGGAGGATCACCGAGAGACTGAGGCCAGCCTGAGACTCCATAGTGAATTCCAGGTCAGCCTGGACTAGAACGAGAGCCTACCTCACAAAACAAAAACAAAATAAAACAAAAATTTTATATATATAGTGTCCAGCCCAGACGTAGTCTTAAGGAAGCTCAAGGCTCCTGGGGCTGAGGAGGGAGGGCCCACCTCTGGGCCAATGTCCCTTCCACCACCCAGCCTCACTCACCTGTCCAGGCGGATTTTTTTTCTGGCACTGGCCTCTCGATATCGCCGCTCACCCTCCTAGGAAGGAAATTAAAGCGGGCCATAGTAAGGGGGGGGGGACTATGAGTTGAACTGGTAGTCGCTTCTCTCCCTCACCCCCGGGCCTGGAAGAGGAGGTCCTGCTGCTCCAGAGGGAAGCGCAGGTCTCACTGGGGAAGCTGGTCAAAATATCCCATTTGCAGAAGTGCCAGGACCTGAGCTGCGCCCCAGTTCCCAGTAGAGCCTCTGAGCCCTTTGGAAACATCACGTCCCTCCTCCTGGCTCAGTTTCTCCATCTGTAGAATGGGGACATCAGGGAGCCTCACGATGGTGCCCACAGACACATTTGCTAGGCACCTGCCATGAACTGGTGTCGGCCGAGGGCTCTCCCTGAGGGCCCTACCTGGTCCGTACCACAGCCCCTGAACCTGGAACCCACACTCCCCGGTTTACACGGGAAGAAATCTGGGGCTCAGAGGGTAGAGTTCTTCATCCAAGGTCAGAGGAACACTGTACGAGGGAGGGGCAGAATTAAGACGTCCTGCCTCAGAGTCTGCCTCTTCCCACATCTTCCCCCAGGCTCCCTTTTCAAGAACAGGAATGCCTTGAATCCCAGCACTCAGGAGGCAGAGATAGGAGGATCGCCATGAGTTCAAGGCCACCCTAAGACTACATAGTGGATTCCAGGTCAGTCTGTGCTAAAGAAAGACCCTACCTTGAAAAAACACACATAAAAAAATAAAGAGCTGGGCGAGGTGGCACACATCTTTAATCCTAGCACTTGGGAGGCAGAGGTGAGAGGATTGCTGTGAGTTTGAGGCCATGCTGGGAATGCAGAGTGAATTCCAGGTCAGCCTGGGCTACAGGAAAACCCTACCTCAAAAAAAATAATAATAAAGATAATTAATTAATTAAAAAAAATAAAGAATGTGATGGGGTTGCTAGAGAGATGGCTTAGTGGTTAAGGCTGTTGCCTGCAAAGCCTAAAGACCCTGGTTTGATTCCCCAGGACCCACACAAGCCAGATGCTCCAAGTGGCACACGCATATGGAGTTTGTTTGCAGTCGGCGGAGATCCTGGTACACCCATTCTCTCTCTCTTTCTCTCTCTAATAAATAATTTTTTAAAAAAAATTTAGGAGCCGGGCGTGGTGGCACACGCCTTTAATCCCAGCACTCGGGAGGCAGAGGTAGGAGGATCTCCGAGAGTTCGAGGCCACCCTGAGACTACATAGTGAATTCCAGGTCAGCCTGGGCTAGAGCGAGACACCTACCTCGAAAAAGCAATACACACACACACACACACACCCCCCCCACATATATACATATTTGGTGGCAGGGATGAGGTCTTCCCTTGGCTCCCAATCCAGGGGCCTCCACAGTGCTGCAGGCCAATGTGACACGGGCCAGTGAAACCCTAACGCCAGCCAAGATCCCACTGCACATCAGTTCTGCAGGCCCAGCAGCACCCACCTTCAAGGGAGCACCCTGGGATCCCCAACAAGGATGCTCAGAGCCGGCCCGGGCCCTAGCTGAGAGCCAAGGCCAGGCTGGAGTGGTGGCGTAGGGTGCCACGTACCCCGTGCCACGTACCCCAGGCTGAGGTCGAATCCAGGGCAGCTTCTGAGGCTGGTCATCCGCACCCAGCACGACAAAGGTCATGAAGGCACTGTTGATGTGCCGGCGCTGGGTCTCCACCTCCTGGCGATAGGCTTCCACGCACACGCCCACCTCCATGCTGAGGGGAAGGGAGGGAAGGAGGGAGGGCTGGGGTCGATGCTGGGGGGGGACCTTCCCCAGACCATGACCCGCGCGCGCAGACAGGTGAACACGGAGCGAGCGCACAGTCTCGCACAGATATTCCAGCAATCCAGATGGAGTCTTGCTGACCCAAAACCTAGATGTGCCCTCCTCATTGGCACATACTGTGTGTCCAACACAGACGTGACCACACCTGTCCAGTCCAGGTGTCAGGCTAACAGGAAGTCACGAGAAGCAAAGATACCGGGGGTGGCGCACGCCTTTAATCCCGGCGCTCGGGAGGCAGAGGTAGGAGGATTGCCGTGAGTTCGAGGCCACCCTGAGACAACATAGTGAATTCCAGGTCAGCCTGGGCTAGAGCGAGACCCTACCTCGAAAAACCAAAAAGAAAAGGAAAAAACAAAGGGCCACTGAAAACTGCAAAGGGAGTCAGGTGTCATGTATGTGATAGTATTGCTAGCACTAGAGCGGCTGAGGCAAGGAGTGGAGAAATGGCTTAGCGGTTAAGACACTTGCCTGTGAAGCCTAAGGACCCAGGTTCGATTCTCCAGGTCCCACGTAAGCCGGTGGCAAGAGCGCAATGTTGTACAAGCACGCAAACCTGGAGTTTATTTGCAGCGGCTGAAGGCCCTGGAGCACCCATTCTTTCTCTTTCTCTCTCTCAAATAAATTTTCTAAGTATTTTTTCGAGGTATGGTCTCGCTCTAGCTCAGACTGACCTGGAATTCACTATGTTGTTTCAGAGTGACCTTGAACTCACAGCGATCCTCCTACCTCTGCCTCCTGAGTGCTGGGATTAAAGGCGTGCGCCACCGCACCTGGCAAAAAAAAAAAAGAGAGAGAGAGTGGTTGAGGCAAGAGGATTGTTTGTGAGTTGAAGGCCAGTGTGGGTTACAGTATGAGATCCTGTCTCAAAATTTGAAAATAAGCCGGGCGTGGTGGCGCACGCCTTTGATCCCAGCCCTCGGGAGGCAGAGAGGTAGGAGGATCGCCATGAGTTCGAGACCAGCCTGAAACTCCGTAGTGAATTCCAGGTCAACCCGAGCTAGAGCGAGACCCTACCTCGAAAAAGGGAAAGATAATAATAATAAAACAGAGACTGGCATAGCCCGGCATAGCAAAGTCTGAGTTCTATCGCCGGCACCACACTGTTAGGAGAGAGAGACTCTCACAAGGGGGATCAGGGAGGATACGAATCAGCTGCGCAGCCTAACTGGGAAGCTGCCCGTCATGACGGATTCCCAGGATCCATCACAGCACTGCTCCCCGTGGCTTGGCTGTTTTTGTAAATCTTATTTACTAACTGCGGTGTCTATAAAATGGCAGCCACCACCAGTCCTATGACCGCAGGATGTGGGATATATGGAGAGGGGGAAGACAAGACTTAGGGTACCAGGTGCCAAAGTCACAGAGCCAGGCCTCAAAGCTCTCTCTCTTTCTTTTCTTGTTGCTGCTGCTGGGGGGATTTTTGGTGGTGGTGTTTGTTTTAAGATCTATTTTTATTCATTTATTTGAGACACAGACAGAGAGAGAGATAGAGAATGGGCGCGCCAGGGCCTCCAGCCACTGCAAACGAGCTCCAGACGCGTGCGCCCCCTTGTGCATCTGGCTAACGTGGGTCCTGGGGAATCGGACCTGGGTCCTTAGGCTTCACAGACATGTGCTTTAACCGCTCAGCCATCTCTCCATCCCTGTTTTTTTTTTGTTTTTTTTTTTAAGGTAGGGTCTCACTCTAGCCCAGGCTGGCCTGGAACTCACTATGGAATCTCAGGCTGACCTCGAAGGCACAGACAGCCTCTGCCTCCCAAGTGCTGGGACTGAACCTGCGCCCAAAGGCTTTCTTACCAGGCAGCGCCAGCAGTGACCTCAGCAGTAGCAATGGCTGACCGGACATCGCTGAACATGTTCTCAGGTTTTGTACAAGTAACACCTCAGCAAATCTTCACAACTGCGAGGTAGTTACAGCAAACATTTTGCAGGTTAAGAAACAACAGCAACAATAACAGGGCTGGAGAGATGGCTTAGCGGTTAAGCACTTGCCTTTGAAACCTAAAGACCCCAGTTCGAGGCTCGATTCCCCAGGACCCACGTGAACCAGATGCACAAGGTAGCCCATGTGTCTGGAGTTCATTTGCAGTGGCTGGAGGCCCTGGTGTGCCCATTCTCTCTCTCTTTCTCCCTCTGTATCTCTCAAATAAATAAATAAATAATTCTTTAAATGCTGGGTGTGGTGGCGCATGCCTTTAATTCCAGCACTCGGGAGGCAGAGGTAGGAGGATCGCAGTGAGTTCGAGGCCACCCTGAGACTCCATAGTGAATTCCAGGTCAGCCTGGGCTAGAGTGAGACCCTTACCTTGTAAAATCAAAACCAACAAACAACAACGAAGATTCGAGTTAGAGGCTGGAGACATGGCTTACTGGTTAAGGCATTAGCCTGCAACGCCAAAGGACCCATGTTCGATTCCCCAGGACCCACGTTAGCCAGATGCACAAGGGGGCGCACGCGTCTGGAGTTCGTTTGCAGTGGCTATAGGCCCTGGCGTGCCCATTCTCTCAATCTCTCTCTCTCTCTGTCAAATAAATAAATAAAAATAAAACATTTTTTAAAAAGTAGAGCTAGAACTGCGGATATGGCTTAGCAGTTAAAGGCACTTATTAGCAAAGCCTGCTGGCCTGGGTTCAATACCCCAGCACCCATGTTAAGCCAGATGCAAAAGGTGGCATGTGCTGGGACAAGAGGCCTGGGGCCCGTGGGCATTCACGTGTACTTAAACACATGCGCATGCACACACACACACACATACACACATGTGCACGCACATACCAAATGCAAAAAAAAAAAAAAAAAAATTTAAGATATTTTTCTGAAAAAAAGAAATGGAGCCAGGCATGGTGGTACCAACTTGGGAGGCAGAGGTAGGAGAATTGCCATGAGTTCGAGGCCACCCTAGGACTACATAGTGAATTCCAGGTCAGCCTGGGCTAGAGCGAGACCCTACCTTGATACAATCAAAAATGTTTTTTAAAACATTTATTTTATTTAGTTAGCCAGTTTTGGTTTTTCGAGGTAGGGTCTCACTCTAGCTCAGGCTGACCTGGAATTCACTATGTAGTCTCAGGACGGCCTCAAACTCACAGCGATCCACCTACCTCTGCCTCCCGAGTGCTGGGATTAAAGGCGTGCACCACCACGCCCGGTCTAATTTATTTTTTTTCTGGCCTAATTTATTTATTTATTTATTTTATTTATTTATTTTTTTTTTTGAGAGAGAGAGAGAAAAACAGAGAGGTAGACAGAGAAAGAGTATATTGACACCCCAGAGACTTTTGCCACTGCCAACGACCTCCAGACACAGGTGCCGCTTTGTGTGAGTACTGGGGAATCAAACCTGGGCCATCAGGCTTTGCAAGCAAGCGCCTTGAGCTGCTGAGCCACTTCTCCAGCCCCAGCTCCCTCACTGCTTTTAAAAATATATATTGATTTTTATTTATATATTTGAGAGAAAGAGAGAGATACATAAACAGGCAGTGAAACAGAACAGAAATACGCTGAGGTGAAAGGCGTGAACCACCACGCCCGGCTGAGATCCCTCACTTTTCCTAAGTACACTGTGTCCTCTGAACCGACCAGAAACGGCCCTTATTTAAAAAGACAGCTGCTGGGCTGGAGAGATGGCTTAGCGGTTAAGCGCTTGCCTGTGAAGCCTAAGGACCCTGGTTCGAGGCTCGGTTCCCCAGGTCCCACGTTAGCCAGATGCACAAGGGGGCGCACGCGTCTGGAGTTCGTTTGCAGAGGCTGGAAGCCCTGGCGCGCCCATTCTCTCTCTCTCCCTCTATCTGTCTTTCTCTCTGTGTCTGTCGCTCTCAAATAAATAAATAAAAAATTAAAAAAATATATATATATATTAAAAAAGACAGCTGCCGTAGAAACAGACCTCAGAATTCACTCCACCGGCGTGTGTTGGGAATAGCTATTTGCAGGACATGGTTGGAAAAGGCTCTAAGAAACTTCCAGACGTGGACGTGGCAAGAAGTGGCTCCATGATGTGTGCATCCATCCCCAGGAGTTAGTCCCCAGCCAAGCGTGGGGCCTGATCCCAGCCAGCAGGAGGCACAGGGCCCAGGGAACCCCGAAGAGATCTGCATTCAGCCAGAAGGAGCCAGCAGCTGATACCCCACCGGCCGGAGGGGATGGGGCGGGGAGGGAAGACCCAGGGCAGGTCCGCATTAAGGTATGGTCAGGACCCAGCTCATCGGAGCCCCTCACCTGTGCTTGAAGGCATTGTTCACAATGGCTTTGAGCACCAGACGGTCTCCAACCTGGGACGGGCCTCGGAAGTGAAACATCTCAATGGCCTTGAGGGTAGGGTGGGCGCGGCAGAGCCGGCTGAGGGGAGAGAGTTGGGGACATAGGAGAAATGGGCAGTGTTGCAGCCAAGGGCTTGAGTCAGCCTCCTCCAGCGACCCCCTCCCCAGCCCTCTGGCCCAGCAGCGGAAGGTTCTCTTTGCAGTGCAGCATCAAAGCCCCCCCCCCAAAAAAAAAAACAGCTTAGCGGTTAAGATGTTTGCCTGCAAAGCCAAAGGACCCAGGTTCGATTCCCCAGGTCCCACGTAAGCCAGATGCACAAGGCGGTGCATGCGTCTGGAGTTGGTTTGCAGTGGCTAGAGGCCCTGGCGCACCCATTCTCACTCACTCTATCTCTCTCTGTCTCTAAGGCTTGGCAGTTAAGCACTTGCCTGTGAAGCCTAAGGATCCCAGTTCAAGGCTCGGTTCCCCAGGACCCACGTCAGCCAGATGCACAAGGGGGGGCACGCATCTGGAGTTTGTTTGCAGTGGCTGGAGGCCCTGGCATGCCCATTCTCTCTCTCTGTCTGCCTCTTTCTCTCTCTGTCTGTTGCTCTCAAATAAATAAAAACGAACAAAAAAATTTTTTAAATGTCTTTTAAAAAAAAGAATGTTAACTACTAGCTGTCAGCATAACTTTTTTATTATTATTATTTTTAGAAAGTGTGAGAGAAAGAGAGAAAGAGAATTGGTGCACCAGGGCCTCAGCCACTGAAATCGAACTCCAGACACTTGCGCCACCTAGTGGGCATGTACGACCTTGCGCTTGCCTCGCCTTTGTGTGTGTCTGGCTTACGTGGGATCTGGAGAGTCGAACATGGGCCCTTAGGCTTTGCAGGCAAGCACCTTAACCACTAAACCATCTCTCCAGGCCATCATAACTAATTGTTTTTTTTTTAACTCTCTAGCACTTTGGGTAGCATGAATTCCAGCCGGGCACAGAGATTAAAGGAGAAACTAGGAAATTGTTTTCAGTGCAAGGACAAAGGGTTGGTCTGGGGTGGTTTGGAGGAGGGGTTGCGAAGGGTATCAGCAGTGGGTTTCATAGCAAGAGGTCACACCAGGAGCAAAGATAAGGGATGAAGTCGGGAGTGGGGGATGGGTGGGGCAGGAAACAGGCTGAAGGTGCAGTTATTGGAGGGGTCAAGCAAGGCCAGATCAAGGGGAGGGTCGTCTGGGGCTTGGTGCGGGTTGTGAGGAGGTTCCCAGTGGTCACTGGGTATGTGGTGGGTGTTGGGCATTGTGTGGAGGAATAAATGACCAACTCCCCCCCCCCCAAAAAAAAATTGTTCCTCTCTGGCTCTCTGGGTCTGAAAGCCCTGAGTTATTCCAGCACAGCAGCCAGGCTTGAATGGTGACAGAAGCAGGGGCTTCTCCTGCCAAGGGACAGCCCCACCCCGGAAACAGAGGAGGAGAGGACTTTCTCACCTGGCCGCAATGGTGGCCACATTCTCCATCCAGGCCATGATCTGGCCCCCAAAGGTATTGCCCTGGTGGTTGGCATGGGGAGGCAAGACCAGCTCCACACTCTCCACACGGGTCTGCTCGGCCGGCACCACATGGTCGCAATCCCTGGTGCCCAGATCTGACCAGGGAAGAAGGCAGGGAGGTGAGACATGCCCCAAGGGTAACCTCAGGGTACCCCATCTTAACACATTCACTTTTCTTTTTTTTTTTTTTAGTTTTTTTTAAATTTTTTTTATTATTATTTATTTATTTGAGAGCGACAGACACAGAGAGAAAGACAGAGGGAGAGAGAGAGAATGGGCGCGCCAGGGCTTCCAGCCTCTGCAAACGAACTCCAGACGCGTGCGCCCCCTTGTGCATCTGGCTAACGTGGGACCTGGGGAACCGAGCCTCGAACCGGGGTCCTTAGGCTTCACAGGCAAGCGCTTAACCGCTAAGCCATCTCTCCAGCCCAGTTTTTTTTTTTTATTTTTATTTTATATATTTTTTAATTTTTATTAGCATTTTCCATGATTATAAAAAAAAACCCATGTTAATTCCCTCCCTCTCCCCCCAACTTTCTCCTTTGAAATTCCATTCTCCATCATATTCATTTTTCTTAAATATTTTATTTCTTTTAATATTTTACTTATTTATTCGGGAAGAGAGAGAGAAAGAGGCAGGCAGAGAAAGAGTGTGGGCGTACCAGGGCCTCCAACCACTGCAAACTAAGTTCAGACACATACACCATCCTGTGCATCTGGCTTACGTGGGTACTGGGAAATCAAACCTGGGTCTTTAGGCTTATCAGGCAAGTGCCTTAACTGCTAAGGCATCTCTCCAGCCCCAAAATATTTTATTTTTTACTTATTTATTTGACAGAGAAAGAGAGGGAGAGAATGGGCGCGCCAGGGCCTCAAGCCACTGCAAACGAACTCCAGACGCATGCGCCCCCTTGTGCATCTGGCTAACGTGCATCCTGGGGAGTCGAACCTGGGTCCTTTGGCTTTGCAGGCAAACGTCGCAACTGCTAAGCCATCCCTCCAGCCCTTAAGACATCAATTTATCATCTCCACTTGAGCATAAAAGCCTAGGCTGGCCCTGGGTGAGGAATGGGAAGATGTGAGAGGAGGGTTCTGAGCCCATCACGGGGCGGTGGGTGGAGCATGGATGTGAGGCAAGATGTTCCTGGCTGGACCACTGCTTCCACATGCGCCCTCAGCGGCTCATCTGTAAAGATGTCGGCTCCCCCTCCCGGCCATCAAAACTGTGTGAAGGTGAGATGTGGTTGCAGTTGTAACGTGCTGCTCAGCTCCATATTTAGGGGCTACGGTCTCTTCCACCTGCTGCTCGGAGCAGCTCGCAGGTGAGGTATTTAGAATGCCCAGGACAGGGCTGGAGAGACGGCTTAGCGGTTAAGCGCTTGCCTGTAAAGCCTAAGGATTCTGGTTCGAGGCTCGATTCCCCAAGACCCACATAAGCCAGATGCGCAAGGGAGCACATGCATCTGGAGTTCGTTTGCAGTGGCTTGGAGGCCCTGGCACACCCATTCTCTATCTATCTGCCTCTCTCTGTCTGTTGCTCTCAAATAACTTTTTAAAAAATTATATAATAATTGGGCTGGAGAGATGGCTTAGCAGTTAAGTGCTTGCCTGTGAAACCTAAGGACCTCTGTTCGAGGCTTGATTCCCCAGGACCCAGGTTAGCCAGATGCACAAGGGGGCACATGAGTCTGGGGTTCGTTTGCAGTGGCTTGAAGGACCTGACGCGCCCATTCTCTCTCTCTCTCTCTGCCTGTTCCTCTCTCTGTCTGTTGCTCTCAAATAAATAAAGTAATAGTAATAATAATTATAATTATATAACAATAATAAAAGAATACCCAGGACAGGAACGACCAGCCAGCAAATAGGGCCTTCGAGGACCAGGTAATGGACACTGAGCTGCAGCAAGGGAAGGGACATTACTGCTGGATCGAGCCATCAGCCTGAGGCCCAGATGTGAGGCAAAGGCTGATCCCTGGGAGATGGGCTGTCTGGGGTTGAGGGATCCTGGAGGGAAGGAGGGGCAGAGCCAAGGGGTCGAGTAGAAGATTTGGCCTTTCCACAACAGGGTTTGGGGAGTTCTGAGTCCAGGCTGGCCTCTAATTTATGATCCTCCTGCCTCAGCCTCCTGAGAGCCGGGGTTACAGCTGTGTGTGCTGCTTTGCTCGGATGGATGAACTTTCATTTGTCCTAAAGTTGCTTCTCCCCTTCGGTATCAAAGAAGACTTCACGTAAGAATATTCTAGAGGTGGGGAAGGAGGCCTAAGGTCACTGACCCGCCCTCTGGCCTTTGTCTTCTGAGTTTACCAGCAGGAATATCTTTCCTTACCTCTCCACCCTGTCAAAATCCTGCCCGGTCCAAAGCGTACTTCCTATCTGACAGAGAACAACCACCAAGACATATTTTTGTGGGGAAAAAACAATCAAGGGGGCTGGAGGGATGGCTTAGTGGTTAAAAGTGCAAAGCCAAAGGACCCAGGTTCGATTCCCCAGGACCCACGTAAGCCAGATGCACAAGGGGACACATGTGCCTGGAGTTTGTTTGCAGTGAGTGGCTGGAGGCCCTGGTGTGCTCATTCTCTCTCTCTCTCTCTCTCCCTCTTTCTCTGTCAAATAAATAAAAATTAAATATTTTTTTAAAAAATCAAGGGCTGAAGCGCCACATGTTCTCCCTCATATGTGGATCCTCTAGCTACAGATGATTGGGCTTCTGTGTGAGAAGGAAAATACTTAGCAACAGAGGCCAGTAAGTTAAAAGAAGATATAAAGGGAAGAGAAAGGAAGGGAGGAAGGAGGGTACTTAATAGGTTGATGTTGTATATATGTAAGTACAATGATTGAGTTGGGGAGGTAATATGATGGGGAATGGAATTTCAAAGGGAAAGTGCGGGGGTGGAGGGCATTACCATGGGATATTTTTTATAATCATGGAAAATGTTAATAAAAATTGTGAAAAGAAAAAAAAAATCAAGGGCTGGAGAGATTGCTTAGCAGATAAGGCGTTTGACTACAAAGCATAAGGACCCAGGTTCGATTCCCCAGGACCCACATAAGCCAGATGCACAAGGGGGCACATGTGTCTAGAGTCTGTTTGCAGTGGCTGGAGGCCCTGGCACACCCATTCTCTCTCTCTCTCTGTCAAAACAAACAAACAAACAAATAAATAAATAAATAAAATAATTTTTAAAAAATCAAGATACAGAATGATGTGTCCTGTGCATTCTTTTTTAGGGTAAGCACAGGGAAATAAATGATGCACATTATACTTAAAGCCACAGGGGAAATTTCTAGAACGATATTTAAATTTATTTATTTATTTATTTATTTATTTATTTATTTGAAAGTGACAGACACAGAGAGAAAGACAGATAGAGGGAGAGAGAATGGGCGTGCCAGGGCTTCCAGCCTCTGCAAACGAACTCCAGACGCGTGCGCCCCCTTGTGCATCTGGCTAATGTGGGACCTGGGGAACCCAGCCTCGAACCGGGGTCCTTAGGCTTCACAGGCAAGCACTTAACCGCTAAGCCATCTCTCCAGCCCTAGAATGATATTAAAAAAAAAAAAAAAAAAAAAAACAGTGTCAGCCTCTGGGGAGATGGCCTGGTTCTGGTGTGGGAAGAGCCGAGGAAAGAAAGTAATATGCACACACTTATATACTGATTTTTTTTTTCATCCCTAGGAGTTTTCCAGACATAGCTCAAGACGACTGTCAAATGCATTCTGTGGGTGACAAAAGGGCTTTTCTGCAGGTTCCCACTCCACCAACACTGTTTTGGGGGCTTTGGGTGAGGATCCCCAGAACCACTTTCCCCACAAGAGAGCCTGAGTTTGCCAGGAGCTCTGCTGTGAGTGGAAAAGCCCCTCACCTGGCTTTTCCTGCGGCTCAAGCCGAGCCTGGCGGCTGTGGCCCCCACGGACCTGGTGCCTCGGCTGCTGGAGCCGCTTCTGCCTGCTTCTGTGGGCTCTAGACGCTCTGGATCTCTCCTATTTCTCTGCTATAGTGGATAATTTCCTTTTTATTGTTTTTATTTTTATTTACTTATTTGAGAGCGACAGAGAGAAAGAGGCAGAGAGAGAGAAGGAATGTGCTTGCCAGAGCCTCCTGCAAACGAACTCCAGATGCGTGCACCCCCTTGTGCATCTGGCTAAGGTGGGTCCTGGGGAAATCGGGCCTCGAACCGGGGTCCTTAGGCTTCGCGGGCAAGCGCTTTACCGCTGAGCCATCTCTCCAGCCCTAGCTGATAATTTCTTATACACTTCACTTTTTAGTTGAAGAGCGTAGTTTGCCGTTTCTGTTGTTGTTGTTTTAATTTTGGTGGGGTTTTTTGGGGCGAGGGGCCTTTTCCTCCCCTAGGCTGCTTTGGCATGGTTCCTACAGCGTCATCCTAACCAGAAGTCCCCTACACGACACCTTGAAACCTAAAGGTAAAACTCCCTGGGGACTCAGTCCCTCGTTCGTCCAGCAGCAGGCGGGTGGCAAAGGGTGAAGGCTGCCTTCCTAACGCACGCGGGCTTACCCTCCTGAATGGCGCAGCGGGCCAGGAGTTCCTTGATGGTGTCCGCGTAGACCAGCCGCATGCGCCTGCGCTCCGCCGCCACCCCGTGCTCAGTTTTCTCCTCCTCTGTCACTGGCGTGACCTGCTTCAACTTGACCTGCCAGCCAGGGAACCCATGAGGCACGTGCCCAAGCCCCGCTTCCCAAAGCGATCCAAGGGCCTGGGCTTCCCTCTTGGCCCACCTTCCTGCCTCCATGGACATATGCCTGACAGAGGAGTCCAGAGGGGAGACCTCAGGCCTCATCCTTTTGGGGCAAAAGCCCCAGAAATAGAAGGGCCCCTTATAGCGCATGAGGAATGGGCTTTAGGGCCCCTCTGTGACTGAGGTGGGCAGGGAGAGGCGGGGAAGGAGGGAGGGTGCTTGCGCGCGATCACATGACCGGCCTGCTACCTTGGAGAGCTCCCGGTGGGCCACAAAGGTGGCCAAGGCTTTACACACCGTCCACTGCTGCTCTGAGCACAGATCCTCCGAAACCACCTGGATGCCCACCTAGAGAAGAGGGGCGTTAAGGAGGAGAACCCATCATCAAGTTGAGGCCTTTCGCTGGGCAAGGCTGAGATGCCACCCAGGCCGGGCCTCGGGAGTGTATGCCTCACCTACCCGCTGTGGAAGACCGGGGGCTTAGCGTGGCTCTGGGCCTCAACTTCCTCATCTGTAGAATGGTACAGTGGCCCCAGCTACCCTCAGAAAGTTACTGAGAGAAGTAAAAATGCACCCCTGCCCACAAAGAGCTTTGGTGGGCGCACGCTGTTGACCAATTTTAAAGATAGCTGCCTGGGGGGGCTGGAGGGGTGGCTTAGCGGTGAAGCCATTTGCCTGCAACGCCAAAGGACCCAGGTTCGATTCCCCAGGACCCACGTTAGCCAGATGCACAAGGGGGGGCGCATGCATCTGGAGTTGTTCCTTTGCAGCGACTGGAGGCCCTGGCGCGCCCATTCTCTCATTCTCTGTCTCCCTCTTTCTCTGACAAATAAATAAATAAATAAAAGTTTTTTAAAGATGGCTGCCTGGGGAGTACCTGGGCATTTGTGGGGTGCCCTGGAGCACAGTGGCTCTCTGGAATCAGTGGTAAGATGCCTGGGCCTGAAGCCCATGGGGGGAAGTGAGGCCGTCGCCTGGAGCTTGGCTTTCACACGACCGTCTTCCCTCTAAACCTACGACCTTGTGCAATGAGGACGAGAGAGTCATGGAGGCGAGCTGACAGCCTGTCCTCCTGTAGCTGCCGTCCTGAGACCAGCTACGCTCTTTCTTCCGTCCCCTACCACCGGCTGCTGCACCTTCCCAGGGCCAGGGCGCAGAAGTCAAGTCCCATACTGGGATCTGTGCTGTGTAAGTGACCCCGAGAAAGTCCCATTGCCTATCTGGCATCTGTGTTCACTTCTGGGCTACAGGATGTTGCCCAAGAAGGTTTTGGGGTCCTCCCAGCCTGGCTAGCCATTTCGGAGCTACAGCTGGGACCCTGCTACGTGAGAGGGGCTGGGGGGGGGGCTCTGAGAAGATAGACAAGAGCGGGAAAACCAGCCCATCCCCAGCCAAGACCCACCCCGACACACCTCCATGCTGGAATTGAAGGCACGGTTCACCTTGGCCTTGATATTCACCACTTGGCCGACGCTGGGGAAAGGAAAACAAGAAATGAGCTTTGCAGAGGGGTCAAGGGGAGGAACGGCAGCAGTGTGGGGGGGCTCAGGCTTTGGGGGTCCCAGAACATGTTCACATCAGTGTCACCCAGCCGGCAGACAGCGTCAGCACCCACCCACCCACAGGCATGGACTCTGGGCTGCAAGATTTCACTCCTCTCCTCCTGCTCCGGGAAACGCCACACTTGGGCTGGAGAGATGCCTCGGCGCTTAAGGCGCTTGCCTGCAAAGCCAAAGGACCCAGGTTCGATTCCCCAGGAGCCACATAAGCCAGATGCACAATGTGGCCACATGTGTCTGGAGTTTGTTTGCAGTGGCTGGAGACCCTGGTACACCCATTCTCTCTCTCTCTCTCTGTCTCTCTCTCTCTTCTGCTTCTTTCTCTCTCAAATAAATAAATAAAATATTAAAAAAAAAAAAAAAACCAGAACTGGAGGGATGGCTTAGTGGTAAGGGGCTTGCCTGTGAAGCCCAAGGACCCGTGTTCGACTCTCCAGATCCCCCGTAAGCCAGATGCACAAAGGCCAGGCAAGTGCAAGGTTGCACATGCCCACTAGGTGGCGCAAGCAGCTGGAGTTCAATTTCAATGGCTGAGGCCCTGGCGCACCAATTCTCTCCCTTTCCCTCTGCCTCTCCCTTGCTTGCTCTCTTTAAAAAAATAAAAATTAGGCTGGGCACTTGGGAGGCAAAGGTAGGAAGACTGCTGTGAGTTCAAGGCCACCCTGAGACTACATAGTGAATTCCAGGTCAGCCTGAGCTAGAGTGAGACCCTACCTCAGAAAACCAATAAAATAATATTAAAATTAAAAACTTTAAAAAATACAGAAAATGCCACACTTTTTAAAAAAAAATAACTTTTAAGATTCATTTTAATTTATTTATTAGACACAGAGAAAGGGAGAGAGACATAGTGAGAATGAGCGCACCAGGGCCTCCAACCACTGCAAATCAACTCCAGACCCGTGCGTCACCATGTGCATCTGGGGAGAATCGAACCTGGGTCCTCAGGCTGCGCAGGCCAGTGCCTTAACCACTAAGCCATCTCTCCAGCCCACATTTCTTTTTGATCCACAGTCCCTCCCCTCCCCAGCCCTTGTACCCAGAAGTGCCCAGGCGCCCACTCTGAACTCAACTTCTGACCGGCGATCTTTGTCTCCCTGGGACTCCACGGGACCACGGGCCATGCGGTTTTTGCTCCTTTTTGTTTCATTTTCTGTGGCGCAGGGAATGGAACCCAGGGCCTTGTGCATGCTAGCTAGTCACATGCTGTACCAGCAAGCCACATGCCTGGCCCAGGGGTCCCTGTGTTACATTCACATTGACTAACTACAAAGGGGCTCAATGGGGGCTGTGGACAGAGATGGGAACCATCAGGGCCGGAGAGACCCCTCAACAGTCAAGGCATTTGCCTGCGAAGCCTAAGGACCCAGGTTCGATTCTCTAGGTCCCACGTAAGCCAGATGCACATGGTGGCTCATGCGCCTGGAGTTCATTTGCAGAGGCTGGAGGCCCTGGTGCGCCCATTCTCTTTCTATGTCTCTCTCCCCCCCACACACACCTCTCTGTCTCAAAAAAAAATTAATTAAATTAATTATGTTAAAAAAAGAGAGAGAGGTCTGGAGGGATGGCTTAGCGGTTAAGGCATTTGCCTGCAAAGCCAAAGGACCCAGGTTCCATTCCCCAGGACCCACGTTAGCCAGATGCACAAGGGGGCGCACGCATCTGGAGTTTGTTTGCAGTGGCTGGAGGCCCTGGCACACCCATTCTCTATCTATTTATCTGCCTCTTTCTCTCTCTGTCTGTCATTCTCAAATAAATAAAAATAAATATAAAAAAAATATTTTTGTAAAAAAAGGGACTGTAGAGGTGGCTCAGTGGTGGAAGACACATGCTTGCAAAGCCTGACAGCCCAGGTTCGATTCCCCAGGACCCATATAAGCCAGATGCACAAAGTGGCGCATGTGTCTGGAGTATATTTGTAGTGGTAAGAGGCCCTGGTGCACCCATTCTCTCTGTCTGCCTCTCTTCTCTCTCTTTTTCTCTCTCTCTCTCTCTGCTTGCAAATAAATAAATATAAAAGATAATTTTAAAAAGAACTGGTGGACTAGAGAGATGGCTTAGCAATTAAGGCACTTGCTTGCAAAGCCAAAGGACCGAGGTTCGATTCCCTCAGCCAGATGCACAAGGTGGCGCATACGTCTTGGGGTTCATTTGCAGTGGCTAGAGGCCTTGGTACACCCATTCTCTCTACCTGCATCTTTTCCTCTCTCTCTAATAAATAAATAAAAATAAAATATCTATTTATTAATTTATTTGGCAGAGAGAGAGAGAATGGATGTGCCAGGGCCTCCAGCCACTGCGAACGAACTCCAGATGCCTGCGCCCCCTTGCGCATCTGGCTAACATGGGTCCTGCGGAATCGAACCTGGGTCCTTTGGCTTTTGCAGGCAAACGCCTTACCCGCTAAGCCATCTCTCCAGACCACTATTAAAAAAGAGCTGGAGAGGTATAACCCAAGGATGACTGGCCCTGGTACCTTGTCTAGGAACCTCCCTACAGTCTAGTGATCCACACAGAGGATCTGGGCTCAGAGGCATTCACTGACCAGTTGTAAGTCTTTCCACAAAGAAAGGCCAGAAAAAAAGAGAGAGAGAGAGAGAGAGAGAGAGAGTTTTGAATCCCCCAAGGTCACAGAGCACTGTAGGACAATATCTCAGTAACATTTAAGTGCAAAGTTGAGGCACCTTCCCTGTCCCCCACCACCACCCTGACAAGGAAGCCCATCCTATGGCCCCAAACAGCAGGCACCTCCTACACCGTCACCTGCCACCAGAGGTTCCCCGGTTTCATGTTCAAAGGCCACCAACCAGTTGAGGCAGCTCCCCGGTGGCGCACAGCTTAGCGGGCGAGCACACAGGAACGTGGGCCCTGGGTGGAGGTGGTTGGGACACCCCAGGAGGGTGATGAAAAGCCGAGAGGGTCAACTTACCTAATGGTGTGTTCAAAATAGATGTCATCCATAGAGGCTGTAACACAGGGACAGCCGGCATGCCTCTCCGCTGGGCTCGGGAGGAAAAAGCCAGAGATTTAGCAGCCTGCCCCGGGGTCACGCAGGCCCTCTGCCTGAGCGCTTCCCGCTTCTGCTTTCTTGCTTCTTCTGGAACCCCGAGGAAAGGTTCCCTGGCCACAGGACTGGCTCAATTGTGCCGGGGGCATTGTGTCACATGTATGAGCCCACTAGAGACCCACGGGGGTGGGGGAGTTTGCTGGAGAGATGGCTGAGAGGTTAAGGCACTTGTCTGCAAAGCCAAAAGGACCCAGGTTCGATTCCCCGGTACACGTACAAAGCCAGATGCACAAGGCGGCACGAATTTGTCTGGAGTTCGTTTGCAGTGTCTGAAGGCCCTGGTGTGCCCGTTCTGCCTCTTCCCCCACTCACCCCGAATAAAAATTAAAAATAATTTTTAAAAAAATAGAGGGGTGGAGAGATGGCTTAGCGGTTGAGCGCTTGCCTGTGAAGCCTAAGGACCCCGGTTCGAGGCTCGGTTCTCCAGGCCCCACGTTAGCCAGATGCACAAGGGGGCGCACACGTCTGGAGTTCGTTTGCAGTGGCTGGAGGCCCTAGTGCGCCCATTCTCTCTCTCTCTCTTTCTCTTTCTCTTTGCCTTTCTCTTTCTGTCTGTCATTCTAAAAAATGAACTTAAAAAAGTAAAAAAAAAAAAAAAAAATAGAGACCCACGGGGTTGGTTGTTCAAGTCATGTGCGAACTGTCAAGAACAGAGGTGTCAGGCGTGGTGGCGCACGCCTCCAATCCCAGCACTCGGGAGGCAGAGGTGGGAGGATCATCATGAGTTCGAGGCCACCCTGAGACTGCATAGTGAATTCCAGGTCAGCCTGGGCTAGAAGCAAGATCCTTGTCCCCCCAAAAAACAAACCAAACAAACAAGCAAAGCCCCACCACGGGGAAGACCATAAACAGCCATGGTATAGGTCTCTACTCCAGTGAGGAAGCAGATACGTTGAGAGCTACCACGTGTGCAGACAGGGTGGGTACCCACGTCAAGGGCCAGGCACGAGGGAGGGGGACAGGCTACCTTGAGCACAGGGACACTGAGCATTTGGGGCAGGGCACTAGCAGGGACAGAGGCCAAGAAGCATTCACAGGACAAAAACAAAAAAAAAAACAACAAATCACTATCTCTGTAAACCAAAGCCTTTGGTCTGGGCCCCGGGGAGCAGGCGGGCTCACCCGACAGGCAGGCCGTGGTGTCGATCCATTTAAGCAGCTGCCCGATGCTCAGCTCGCCACGATGGTTGGTGTGGCACGGCAGCACCAGCTGGCTCATCTGCACCTCCGTGGGGTTGCGGTAGCCCTCACCATCGGCCATGGCGCCTTCGTCCTCTGCACGTGGGATGGACTTCCGGGAGATACGGCCCGAGAAGACAGTGGCCAAGCCCTGGGGACAAGTGGAAACAAGTGGTCAGTTCTCACAGGTCTCCCAGGGACACAGGGCCACCTCTCGCCAGCCCAGTTGAGAGTGGCCACTTACCCCTCCCAGCCTAGGATCGGAGCCCAGAGACCTCTTTTATTTTTAGATATTTTATTATTTATTTATTTGACAGAGAGAGAGAGAATGGGCGCGCCAGGGCCTCCAGCCACTGCAAACGAACTCCAGACACGTGCGCCCCCCTGTGCATCTGGTTAACATGGGTCCTGGGGAACTGAACCTGGGCCCTTTGGTTTTGCAGACAGATGCCTTAACCGCTAAGCCATCCCTCCAGCCCCCAAAGACCTCTTTTTTTTTTTTTAAGATTTATTTTTTCAAAGATTTATTTATTTATTTTGGTTTTTCAAGGTAGGGTTTCACTCTAGCCCAGGCTGACCTGGAATTCACTATGGAGTCTCAGGGTGGCCTTGAACTCACGGCAATCCTCCTACCTCTGCCTCCCGAGTGCTGGGATTAAAGGCGTGCGCCACCACGCCCGGCTTCAAAGATTTATTCTTAGCTATTTATTTCTTAAAGACAGAGAGAGGGAAAGAAAGACAGAGTGAGAATGGGCATGCCAGGGCCTCTACCACAAATGAACTCCAGATGCATGCGCTACCATGTGCATCTGGCTTATGTGGGTCCTGGGGAATCAAACCTGGGTCCTTTGGCTTTGCAGGTGAGCGCCTTACCTGTTAAGTCATCTCTCCAGCCCCCAAAGACCTCTTCAGATGCCACCTGTGCCGGCTTCTTCCTGGCAGAATATCTATTTCCTTGCTCTGGCTGGTGGATACCTTTTTAAAGTTTTGTTTTAGGGCTGGAGAGATGGCTTAGCAGTTAAGCGCTTGCCTGTGAAGCCTAAGAACCCCGGTTCGAGGCTCAGTTCCCCAGGACCCACGTTAGCCAGATGCACAAGAGGGTGCATGCATCTGGAGTTCATTTGCAGCAGCTGGAGGCCCTGGCGCGCCCATTCTCTCTCTCTCTCTCTCTCTCTGCCTCTTTCTCTGTCTGTCTGTTGCTCGCAAATAAATAAAAATAATTTTTTTTAAAAGTTTTGTTTTAGATTGACCTTGTGGTTTTGGTTTTGGGGTGTGTGTGTGTGTGTGTGTGTTTGAGACAAAGTCTCACCAGGCTAGCTTTGAGCTCTCAATCCTTACTGCCTCCAGGAGAGTGCTAAAATTACAGATATGCCACCATGTCTGACTTTTTTTTTTTTTTTTTTTGGTTTTTCAAGTTAGTGTTTTGCTCTAGCCCAAGCTGGCCTGGAATTCACCATGGAGTCTCAGGGTGGCCTCGAACTCACAACGATTCTCCCACCTCTGCCTCCCAAGTATTGGGATTTAAAGGTGTGCGCCACCACGCCCAGCTGTGATGGCACGTCTTTTAAAAATGTGTGTGCATTACCCTAAATTTTAAGTGTGTGTAAAGGTCAGTTATCCTTCATCAACCCTGTATCAAATAATTCCATCCACTTGCAGAAGAGGCCGGTGTAGAGAGGCTGGCCATTGCTCCATGTAGGATCATATGAGTCAGTAAAGACTCCTGTCCCATATTTTTGTTTTTTGGTAAATGATAAAAATTTCTGAGGTAAAACAGTAGTTCTATTAACTGGAAGGCTATATCCGTCATATTTTTCAGGACAAATAGTTTTTACTGTGGGGCAAATAGGTTAAAATTATACTATTATATGGTATTTGCATTTAGGTTCTAAAGGAAAGACTATAGAGAAATCTATGCAATATATAATTTGTCCAGATTAGTTTTCATTTGAGGAAAGGAAGAGTTCTGAAGCATCTCAAAGCAGTTTGCTCATTAATTGAAAGTCCTCCAATAAGAGAACTATTGGGAAACAGTGGTGTATGGTGGTGGAAAACAAAAGCTCCCTCAGTTTTTGGAGGGAAAACTTTAAAAATACTTAAATGGCTAAGTTTATTTGGTGCAGTTCAGAATTAAACTTGTCAATTTTAACATTACTGTTACATCTGAAATAAACTTATGTGATGTTCTGGTAAAAAAAAAAATGTGTGTGCAGCCGGGCGTGGTGGCGCACACCTTTAAATCCCAACACTCGGGAGGCCCTTTCACGGGCTCCCTCCTTCTCAAGATGGAGGCTCAGCAAAGACCCTGGGCAGGAAAGGAGGAGCTTCAAGCTTGGAGCACCCTGCCTGCACTTGGGGCAAAAGGAGGGCTGTGCTCCGCGGTTCCTCGGATAGAGGGGCCTGAGGGCCTATCTCGGGGCTACCTCTGGGGACTGCCTCCCTAGTCCGAACACGAACTCAGGAGCTGGGCAAACCTCATGTGTGCGTGCCTACGTGTGAATGTGTTCATGAGTGTGCAGGGGCAGGTATGCGGGGAACAACTTCAAGAACAAGCACCACCTTTTTAATATATATTAATATATAATATACTTAACATATATCATGTGTATATAAATATATAATTTCATTCATTCATTTATTTGAGAGAGGGGGAAAAGGACAGAGAAAATGGACACACCAGGGCCTCCAGCCACTGCAGACAAACTCCAGACACATGCACCACCTTGTGCATCTGGCTTACGTGGGTCCTGGGGAAGCGAACCTGGGTCCTTAGGCTTTCACAGGCAAGTGCCTTAACCACTAAGCCATCTCTCCAGCACAAGGACCACCTTTTTTTTTTTTTTTTTAGATAGGGTCTCTCATTAGCCTAGAGCTCACCAAGTTGTAGGATGGCACGCCAGCATGCCCCCCAGAAAGCCTCTTATCTCTGCCTCAGGATTGCAAGCACATGGCCATGCCAGCGTCTCACGTGGGTGCTGAGTCTCGAACCCAGGTCATCACGCTGGCGACGCAAGCGCTCTACCCACTGAGCCGCCTTCCCCCATCGCCTGTAGCTCATTTGATAAATTCCAAAGCTGCCCATGCCCGTGACTCTGAGAGTCAGGCGTGTGTGGGACCCAGAACAGTCGTTCTTGAGACACTGGGTGCCAGGCACAGGACTAGACGCACCCAGGGGAGAAAGGCGGCCAGTTATCTTTGGGGCTCTCAGCCTGGATCGGGAGTTGGGGGGGGGGTCGACGGGTGCCAGGCCACCCATCTTTCAGGCTGCTTCAGTTCAAGCAGCAGAGCCTGTTGCCATGGAAACCACTGGGAAAGGCATCTCCCGCCTGGCTGGGCGCTAGGAGACCACGTGGATGTGGATGTGGCTGTGGGATGGCGGGGGTTTCTGGGTGTGCGAACAGGTAAGAGGTCAGGGGCGGGCAGACCCCGTTTGCCCACTCTTCCCAAGCCCCTCTCGTAGATGGGAGTTCTACAAAGAACATTGTTAAAAAATAAAATAATAAAATAAAATAAAACAAAGAAAGAAACCGGGAGCCAGGCGTGGTGGCGCACGCCTTTAATCCCAGCACTTTGGGAGGCAGAGGTAGGAGGATCGCCGTGAGTTCGAGGCCGCCCTGAGACTCCATAGTGAATTCCAGGTCAGTCCAGGCTAGAGTGAGACCCTACCTCAGGAAAAAAAATAAAATAAAATAAAATCAACAAACAAACTAAAGGTCCCCTCCCTTCCTGAGCCACATCTGTCCGTTCGCCAGAGGTGGAGGATTCCCAGCCCTAACCAGCTGAGATTTCCCGGGAGAAGCGGTGAGCCCCCCCCCCATCAGCCTCTGAGACAGAAACGCCATGCTTCCTGGAGAGCTGCAACTTCCCTGGCTGCTGTCCCCTGCCCACCACCGTTCCCCACAAGGGCTGAGGGCGCAGAGCCCTGGGTCACAGCACAGGCAGCTGTCGCGCGCGCGGTCCCTTAGGCTCCTCGCGCCTCCCCGGGCTCCAAGGCAGTGGGATCGCTGGCAGGGGCCAGGGCAGGCCGGCAGCCAGCAGAGGGCAGGGGGTGTGCCCAGCCAGGGAAGCCTTGTCCAATGGGACCCCAGGCCAAGGCCACTCCTCCCAGGAGAGCGAGGACCCTGGATGGAGTCTGTGCCAGGCAGGCAGAGCCAGGACAGCTGGCAGGAAGGGAGGGCACATAGAGGTCAGAGATAGGCCCTTTCCAGACGTCGGCGGTGCCAGGGACACAAACCTGTCCAGATATGGCCCCAGCTGACCACACTGTGGACTTGAGGTCGTTCATTCTGACCACAATCCCCATCTCTTGGGTCACACGTCTGCTGGGTCAGAGCAGGAGAGACCACTTTGCCTAACTAAACCCTCCACAGCTGGGGATGAGACATGGAGGGGAAGGGCTGAGCCAGTGTCACCCAGAGTGGAAGCCAAGAGGACTAGGTAACCTGACAACAGCTTCCCCTCCGGTTAATCCTTTCTCCAGCCCCCAGAATCCCAGATCCTTAAAGGCTTACTATAACCTTCCAAGCACCCCACCAACACGACCACCACACAGACGCACCCACACATGCCGCAATTGCTTATTCCCTAAAGCCTGGCCTCAGGTCTCCACACTCCACCAGAGGAGTCTATCCGAAAGCAGAGCCACCAGTGAGTGCAACCACAGCCACTTAAAACATCCTGTCTCGGGCTGGAGGGATGGCTTAGCGAAGCCAAAGGACCCGGGTTCGATTCCCCAGGACCCACGTGAGCCAGATGCACAAGGAGGCACATGTGTCTAGAGTTCGTTTGCAGTGGCTGAAGGCCCTGGTGTGCCTATTCTCTCTCTCTCTCAAATAAATTTTAAAACAATTAAAAAAAGAAAAAGCAAAGAATATCCTATCATGTGAACCTGGTCAAGTCCTAACTGCTCCTACCACTGGGCTTCTCTGCACTATGAACCAATCAGCTGTCCTTCCTGAGAGAGGGGACTTTGGACCACCCTGGGAGCCACCAGCCAGGCCCATGAAAGGGCTCATTGTCTCCAGCCAGCCAGCACGGAGCTGTGTGAAGAAACTGCCCAAAACCGCATGCTCTGCCCCACAAAGGAGCCTTCCCCGCTATCCCTAGCCCAGCCTCTCAGGCCAGTGGAAGAGAGTACAGCCTTCCTAGCCACTCACCACCCATCCACGTTCCCAAGTTTATTGCAGCCTTACCCTATGCCCCACCTTCTTTGCCCAGAGGCTCCGGGGTAGCCCCCCCCCCAAACACAGTGGGCCATGCAGGACGCAAGGCACTGCAAACAAAAATGCCAACAAACCGAGTTAAGAAGTCAAGTAAGAGCTGGAGAGATAGATGCCTTAGCCGTTAAGGCGCTTGGCTGCCTGCAAAGTCAAACAACCCAGGTTCGATTCCCCAGGACCCACGTAAGCCAGATGCACAAGGTGGTGCAAGCGTCTGGAGTTCGTTTGCAGTGGTTGGAGGCCCTGGAGTACCCATTATCTCCCTCTCCACCCCCCTCAAATAAAATATTAAAAAATAAAAATAAAATATTTTGCCGGGCTTGGTGGCGCACGCCTTTAATCCCAGCACTTGGGAGGCAGAGGTAGGAGGTTTGCCATGAGTTTGAGGCCTCCCTGAGACTACATAGTGAATTCCAGGTCAGCCTGAGCTAGAGTGAAATCCTACCTCGGAAAACCAAAATAAATAAATAAATAAATAAAATAAAAGAGACACTGATTCAGAGGGGTCGGGGATATGATAGAGAGTGGAGTTGCAAAGGGAAATGTGGTGGGGGAGGGAATTATCATGGTTTCTTGTCTATAATTATGGAAGCTGTTAATAAAAAAAAGGAAAAGAGGGCTGGAGAGGTGGCTTAGCGGTTAAGCACTTGCCTGTGAAGCCTAAGGATGCTAGTATGAGGCTCGATTCCCCAGGACCCACATTAGCCGGATGCACAAGGGGGCACATGCATCTGGAATTTGTTTGCAGTGGCTGGAGGCCTTGGTGTGCCCATTCCCAATCTCTCTCTGTCTGCCTCTTTCTCTCTGTCTGTCGCTCTCAAATAAATAATTAAAAATAAACAAAAAAAAACTTATTTTACAAAAAGAAAAAAGAAAGTTAAAGTAAAAAAGAAGTTAGACTTCAGCCTGAGCTACATATAAGATGTCTCAAAGAAAAAAAAAAGGGCTGGAGAGATGGCTTAGCAGTCAAGGCATTTGCCTGCCAAAGGACCCAGGTTTGATTCCCCAGAACCCACCTAAACCAGATAGACAAGGTGGTGCACGTGTCTGGAGTTCAATTACAGCAGCTGAAGGTCCTGGCGTGCCCGTTCTCTCCCTTCCTCTTCCTCTCCCTCCCTCCCTCCCTCTTTTTCTCTCTCTCAATTAAATAAAATAATTGTGCTTCATACAAAAAGCAGACCCTTGGGCTGGAGAGATGGCTTAGCGGTTAAGCGCTTGCCTGTGAAGCCTAAGGACCCCGGTTCGAGGCTCGGTTCCCCAGGTCCCACGTTAGCCAGATGCACAAGGGGGCGCACGCGTCTGGAGTTCGTTTGCAGAGGCTGGAAGCCCTGGCACGCCATTTCTCAATCATTCTCTCTGTCTCTTTCTCTCTGTCACTCTCAAATAAATTAATAAAAAATGAACAAAAAAGAATTTAAAAAAAAAAGCAGACCCTCAAGGTCACATATTATATGATTACATTGATATGAAATACCCCAAGCACATAAATCAACAGAGATAAAAGGTGGCTGACTTGAGGAGAGGAGGCAGTTTGACCTGAGAGCGACGGGAATCTTCTGGAGCCGAATGAGAGGGGTGTGTATAACATCGCAAATGTGCGGAAGACAAGAGAATTGTACGCTTTAAAAGGCTTGGTTTGGGGCTGGTCAGATGGCTTAGGAGTAAGTCACCGACTCCTCAGTGTCAACCCTGCTCCCCTCAAAACAGGCAAAAGAACGAAGACCATAAGGCCCTGCCTCCTCCAACCACATTCTAGACCAGGGCGGAACACCGCTTGTCTCCCTCCACTCCCAAGAGTAAAAATAGACTTTTCCGAAATCTGATGCCCACCCTCAGCCATCAGAACTGCCCTGACCCACCGAGGAACTGGCGAGGGGCCAGAACCAGTGAGGCGGACACCACCTAAACGTGACCCAACACGCATCTCATCCGACCCGCAGGCAAAGGCTGGAGGACTTCTCATTGACACAGCACCCAGGAGACCCCCCCCCAAGCCCAGAGAAGTCCCAAATCCTGCCCAAGTTGCCCAGAGCAGATCTCCTGTCACTACCTACCCGGCCACCTTTATCTGAGACTGATTACAACTGCTGAACTTTATGGATGGAAGAACTGAGGCCCAGGGGCTCTCTGTGCCAGGTCTTTCTTTAACACATTTTATTTGGGGCTGGAGAGATGGCTTAGCGGTTAAGCGCTTGCCTGTGAAGCCTAAGGACCCCAGTTCGAGGCTCCATTCCCCAGGATCCACGTTAGCCAGATGCACAAGGGGACACATGCGTCTGGAGTTCGTTTGCAGTGGCTGAGGCCCTGGTGTGTCAATTCTCTCTCTCTAATAAAAAAAAAAAAGGGCTGGAGAGATGGCTTAGCGGTTAAGCGCTTGCCTGTGAAGCCTAAGGACCCCGGTTCGAGGCTCGGTTCCCCAGGTCCCACGTTAGCCAGATGCACAAGGGGGCGCACACGTCTGGAGTTAGTTTGCAGAGGCTGGAAGCCCTGGCGCGCCCATTCTCTCTCTCCCCCTCTACCTGTCTTTCTCTCAGTGTCTGTCGCTCTCAAATAAATAAATAAAAAATTAAAAAAAAATGAATTGGTAAGTAATACATATGAAACCCACAGCAGAGATCTCCCCACTCTTCTCTGCCAGCCTGATGCCCCTGACAATACGTTATGTAGGACTTCCCTAATGCTCTGTAATTATGAAAATTATGAAAATTCAAGGTAACCTCATCCATGGTAGAACATGTTATTTGGGTAAGGTAACCTGAGTCTGTGTTTCCCCAAGGAAGCCGGGCGTGGCGGCGCATGCCTTTAATCCCAGTGCTCGGGAGGCAGAGGTAGGAGGATCTCCGTGAGTTCAAGGCCACCCTGAGACTACATAGTGAATTCCAGGTCAGCCTGGGCTAGAGTGAAACCCTGGGGCTGGAGGGATGGCTTAGCAGTTAAGGCGTTTGCCTGCAAAGCCAAAGGACCGCAGTTCGATTCCCCAGGATCCACGTAAGCCAGATGCATAAGGTGGTGCATGTGTCTGGAGTTTGTTTGCAGTGGCTAGAGGCCTTGGCATGCCATTCTCTGTGTTTGTGTGTGCGTGTGTGTGTGCCTCTTTCCTTCTCTCACTGTCTCAAATAAAAAAATAAATCAATAAAAATAATTTTAAAAAGAAAGAACCCAAGCCAAGCGTGGTGGCACATGCCTTTAATCCCAGCACTCAGGAGGCAGAGGTAGGAGGATCGCCATGAGTTCGAGGCCACCCTAGACTACAGACTGAATTTCAGGTGAAACACTACCTTGAAAAACCAAAAAAAGAAAAAAAAAAAGACATTCTCGGGCTGGAGAGATGGCTTAGCAGTTAAGCGCTTGCCTGTGAAGCCTAAGGACCCCGGTTCGAGACTTGATTCTCCAGGACCCACATTAGCCAGATGCACAAGGGGGCGCACGCGTCTGGAATTCCTTTGCAGTGGCTAAAAGCCCTGGCGCGCCCACTCTCCTCCCACTCTCTCTCTCTCTCTCTCTCTCTCTCTCTCTCTCTCTCTGCCTCTTTCTCTGTCACTATCAAATAAATAAATAAAACTAAACAATACAAATTTAAAAAAAAAGACATTCTCTCTCCCCAGTATCTGCCTAATGTGATGTGGGGGTCAACACAGACCCCAGAAACCAAAGGTCCCCCTGGCTCGGTGCACAGCGAGCAAGCACTGGTTGGAGGAGGCTCATCTTAACTAAAGCTTCACGGGGCCCAGAAGCCTGTCTCTGTCTCTCGCTTCATGCCCGTGGAAACGTGGAGAATGGAGGGAGGCGACACAGGAAAGAGGTGCCAGTGTCCGTGGATGGCACCAGCGTGCAGCCCGACCGTCCGTGAGGAACCCTGGACGGCTCGCTTCCCCTCGGTCCGGTCTGTTCTCTGGTCCAGCAGCTCATCCCAGGAGCCGATTCCCTCACGTGTAAAATGAGACGCCCCGGGACTTTGCAGGCCAGTCTTGAGGTGCAAACGAGGGGACTTAGCTAAGAGCTTTGCCCAATCACAGCAGCTCTGCCTCTCCAATTGTGCTCCTGCCTTGAGGTTGGCCAGGAGACCGGGAATTCACTATGGAGTCTCAGGGTGGCCTCGAACTCATGGCCATCCTCCTACCTCTGCCTCCCGAGTGCCGGGATGAAAGGCGTGCGCCACCACGCCCGGCCAGGAAGGTTTTGAGCATCCAGGGGAAACTAGCCCACCATGTGCCTCTCGGGGAAGGCAGCCTGACGACGCGCAGCCCAGAAGATGCTGTTCCTGTTCAGCAGCTCCTGGCTACAAGGTGGGATGTTTGGGGGGAAGAGACCTGGCCTCTCCCCCAAACCGCCCCCATCAGAGCTCTTCTCCCCACCGCAAGGCCAAGGCTGCAGGCTGGTTGGTGCCTCCAGATCACCATGGCAACAGGCGGCCAGGCAAGGGGGGGCCCCCCGGGGCCCGGCTGCCGTCCTGCGAAGCATCTGGGCACTTGGCCCAGAAGCTCTGGACATCGCAGTCCCCCTGCGGTGCGCAAGGGAGGCCGACCAAGAGGGAAGGAGGGAAAGCAGCGGAGAAAGGAAAGAAAGAGCGGGAAAAGGGGAAAGGAAGAGGTTGGGGAGGGAACGCAACAGGGGGAAGGGAGGGTATGTACACACACACACACACACACACACACGCACGCACACAGGCACACCACCGTGCACGCACGCACACACATGCACAGACACGGACACGCCCCCCACACACAGACAACCGTGCACTCACACACACACACACATACACAGACATACCCCCCCCACACGACCATTGCACACAGAGACAACCACACAACACACAATCATGCACACACACACACACACAACCACACATATGCACAGACAACTGGACACGGACAAGTAGGGGATGCGGGGAGGCAGGAGAGAGGCCCCCTCCTGATTGATCCCCACCACCCACATTCCTCTGCCTGGGCCGCTCCAAGCCGGCTGGGGTTCTGAGCAACTGAGACTTCCTGTTCCCAGAAGCTGGCATCCTCACGGGGACCCCTCCAAGGCCCCCAGCTGCCTGCCACGGGATGGTGTCCCCCCCCCCCCGCCTTCCCCAGCAAGTAGGGTCTTTCCTCTGGCCCTGGGCTTTTGTCTCCCCACTCAGGGCATCCTCCTTGGATCCCCAAGATCTCAACCACCCCTAGAGCTCTCCGGATACCTGACCTCCTCCTGCCCCTAGTCTGAATCAACGCAACTCATTTCTCATCCAGGTTCAGAAAGCCATTTCTCGTCCACGCAGAGGCAGGGCATCGGCGCAGGGGTGGTGATTTTATCCGCCGAAGGCATTCTGTCTGCCACGCTTGCCCAGGGCGTAGGGCAGACCTCAAAAGAGGTCTAAGTCGGCTCCCCTGAGGGTGGAAGAGACGCAGAATGGGGCCAGGAGCAGAGCGGGGGGCGGCGGGGGGGCATTAGTTCAGGGAGGTTGATGGGCTGCAAAATGACCTTAGCCTGTCCCGGCCCCACCTCACCCCTGCATGCTCTGCACTGTCTCAGAGGAATGGTATTGAAGAAAAAAAAAATTGGATAACCCAAACCATTATTACTCAAACAACTCTTTTTTTCTTTTGAGGTACGGTCTCGCTCTAGCCCAGGCTGACCTGGAATTCACTCTGTAGTCTCAGGGTGGCCTCGAACTCATGGCAATCCTCCTACCTCTCTGCCTCCCAAGTGCTGGGATTAAAGGCATGTGCCAGCACTCCTGGCTTTTTTTTTTTTTTTTTAATGTGAGAGAGCAACAGAGAGAATTAAGAGTGCCAGGGCCTCAGCCACTGGAATCGAACTCCAGATGCATACGCCACCTTCAGCGACCTTGTGTGTCTAGCGTCACCTTGTGTGACTAGCTTATGTGGGATCTGGAGAGTCGAACACAGGTCCTTATGCTTCTCATGCATGCTCCATCTCTCCAGCCCTTTTTAAAATTTTATTCATTTATTTATTCTGGTTTTTCCAGGTAGGGTCTCACTCTGGCCCAGGCTGACCTGGAATTCACTATGGAGTCTCAGGGTGGCCTTGAACTCATGGCGATCCTCCTACCTCTGCCTCCCGAGTGCTGGGATTAAAGGTGTGCGCTACTACTCCTGGCTTCCTTTTCTTGGTTTTTTAAAATTTATTTATTTCTTTGAGAGACAGAGAGAAAGAGGCAGATAGTGAGAATGGGCGTGCCAGGGCCTCTAGCCACTGCAAACGAACTCCAAATACATGCACCACCTTGTGCATCTGACTTTACTTGGGTAGTGAAAACTCGAACTTGGGTCCTTAGGCTTTGAAGGCAAGTGCCTTAACCACTAAGCCATCTTACCTGCCCTTTTTTTTAAAATATTTTATTTTTATTTATTTATTTGAGAGAGAGAGAGAAATACAAAAATAGGCAGGTAGAGACAGAGAGAGGGAATGGACACGTCAGGGCCTCCAGCCACTGCAAACGAACTCCAGACACATGTGCCCCCTTGTGCATCTGGCTTACATGGGTCCTGGGGAGTCGAACCTGAGTCCTTTGACTTCACAGGAAGGCGCCTTAACCGCTAAGCCATGTCTCCAGGCCCTCCTGCCCTCTTTTTTAAATTTGCATGTGGGAGAGAGGGAGGGCCACACCAGGGCCTCTCCCAGCTGCAAACAAATGTCAGACACTTTCACCACCTTTTGCATCCAGATTATGTGGGCAACTTGGAAATTGAACCCCAGTCAGCAAGCTTTGCAAGCAAGGCCTTTAACCTCTGAGCCATCTTCTCAACCCTGCTTAAATCACTCTTAACCTCACCTTACATATCTTTAAGATGGGATTAGCAGTAGCAGAGAGAAGATTCAATGAAAGCTCACTGCAAAGAACAGGACCTGACCTAAGAAAGAGCCCCAGACTACCAGCTCTCTGTGTTGTTAAAAGGCCAGGGCAAAGGCCGGGTGTGGTGGCGCACGCCTTTAATCCCAGCACTCGGGAGGCAGAGGTAGGAGGATCGCTGTGAGTTCGAGGCCACCCTGAGACTCCATAGTGAATTCCAGGTCAGCCTGGACTACAGTGAGACCCTACCTCAAAAAACAAAAAAAGCAAAACAAAACAAAAAAAAGGGCCAGGGCAAGGTCTGTAGCGATGGCTCAGCAGTTAAAGGCACTCGCTTGCAGGGCCTGATGGCCTGGGTTCGATCCCCAAGTACCCATATAAAGCCAGAAGCACAAAGTGGCACATGCATCTAGAGTTCCTTTGTTGTGGCAGGAAGCCTTAGATGCCCTTACCTTCTCTTTTTCTCTCTCTCAATCACTCTGTCTCTCTTTTTCTGCATGCTTCTTTCTCTGTGTGTCCCTGTCTTTAGCAAATAAATAAAATTATTTTTTTTTAAAAAGGGTATTGTGGGGCTGGAGAGATGGCTTAGTGGTCAAGGCGCCTGCCTGCAAAGCCTAAAGACCCAGGTTTGATTCTCCAGGTCCCATGTAAGCCAGGTGAACATGGTGGCGCACGTGTCCGGAGTTCGTTTGCAGTGGCTGGAGGCCCTGGCGCGCCCATTCTCTCTCTATCTGCCTCTTTCTCTCTCTGTCTGTTGCTCTCAAATAAAGAAAGAAAGAAGGAAGTAGACTGAGAATCAAAGGCTGTGATCACTAGAAAGCAGTTGTGGAGGGGTCACTGGGAACAGGGGGGACTTCCTGGGGCGGGAGCAGATATATCTTAAGGACTCAGCATCCATGCAGGCCTCTAGTGGTGTGAGTACCGAAGGGAAAGTGCGCGAAGTCGTTCCTGGACCTCACTCGTGCCTGGCTCCGCTGAGTACCGGACCAATGGCTACCGCCATTGAGAGAAGGAGAATGGCCACGGCTCACTCATCTGTCTGCATTTAGCGAAGCATTTCTGCCACGCTGCTGCCTTGGTTTTGCTAAATCGCTGGTGCGCAGGGGTGGCCTTAGTTGAATAGTTGTTTTATGTCCAAACAGCCTCCACAAACGCAACGGTGGCAACTGCTGCTATAACCCAAGCATGTCTCTGTGGTGGGTGAGGCTGCCCACCAGGCTGGGGTGGGTGAGGCAAGGCCTGAGTCAGTGCGGAGGCGGCAGCCCCAGGCTGGGGATTTGCAGGCCCCGTGAGGCCCTGTGAGCCAGGAACAGAGGGAACTGGCACCGGCCCCAAGCCAGGGCAGACAACAGGCTGGGGGAGGATGTCGCGGTGTGTGGCTTGCCTGTGGGGCCTCTGGCTGCAATCTGAGGGCTGGCTGGCTAGCAAGGGGGGCCTAGAGGACTCCAGGTAGGGTTTGAATCAAGAGCACACAGGGTAGGCAACTTTAGAAAGAGGCCCTACTCTGGCTGGGGATCCGCATTGCTGTTAAAGCTCCCATGCAGAGCACACCCCCCCCCCCCGGTGTGGTGGCGCACAGGCCTCTAATCCCAGCACTCGGGAGGCAGAGGGTAGGAGGATCGCCGTGAGTTCGAGGCCACCCTGAGACTACAGAGTGAATTCCAGGTCAGCCTGGGATACAGTGAAAGCCTACCTCGAAAAAGAAGAGGAACAAAGTCATTTTAAAGAAGAAAAGGGGCTACAGAGATGGCTTAACAGTTGAGCACTAGCCTATGAAGCCTAAGGACCCTGGTTCCCCAGGAGCCACGTAAGCCAGTTGCACAAGGTGGTGCATGCAATCTGGAGTTCACTTGCAGCGGCTGGAGGCCCTGGTGTGGCCATTCTCTCTCTCTCTCTGTCTGTCTGTCTCTGTCTCTTTCTCTCTGTATCTCTCAAATAAATAAAGAAAAAAGAAAAGTGCCAAGCATAATGGTGCACACCTCTAATCCCAGCACTCGGGAGGCAGAGGTAGGAGGATGGTCGTGAGTTCGAGGCCACCCTGAGACTCCATAGTGAATTGCAGGTCAGCCTGGGCTAGAGTGAAACCCTACCTCAAAAAACCAACAAATAAGTAAATAAATACAAACATAAAAATATTAAAAAGCCAGGTGTGATGGCGCACGCCTTTAACGCCAGCACTTGGGAGGCAGAGGTAGGAGGATCACCGTGAGTTCGAGACCACCCTGAGAAGAACACAGAGTGAATTCCAGGTCAGGCTGGGCTTGAGCAAGACCCTACTTCAAAAAAAAAGAAGAAGAAGAAAGAAAGAAATGGAAAGGAAAAAAAAAAAAGGGTACAAAGAGAATATGAAGAGAAAAGCTAGTGAAATCCCCTAGAGGACCTAATTTTGGGTGGTAATACGGAAGGCTTCCTGCCTGAGGTTTGGTTGATGAAGGAGAAGCAATTACGCAAGCCAGTGGTGGCCACAATCCTCAAGAGGGTCTGGGAGCAGCTTACAGAGGGAGAGGACGTAGTTGAGGAGAAGTCAGGAGGGCAATCAGGGTGCGCGTGACTGAAGGCTGGGCAGGCAGGTCCCCAGAGTGTGGCTTTGACTCCACGGGTAAGGGGAGTACTGGAAACTGTTAAGGGAGAGGGAAGAGCTTGATCTGCTTTTCAGATCTCTCATCTGCTGGGAGGAAGAGGGAACCTGCAGGCTATGGAGAAGATACAGGGCGAGTCCTGCAGGCCGGTGCTTGGCAAGGGACAGGAAAGAGCAGAGGCACCTGGGGCTGAGATAATCAGAGGCGATGGACCCAGGGCCGAGGGTTTCCATACTGAGAGTGAAAGATAGGGAGGGCCCAGGCTTGGAGTAAGAAAGTGGCTGATCTGGGGCTGGAGAGACGGTTTAACGGTTAAGGCACTTGCCTGAGAAGCCTAAGGACCCATATTCAACTCTCCAGATCCCAAGTAAGTAAGCCAGATGCAGAAAGGTGAGGAAAGCGCAAGGTTGCACATGCCCACTAGGTGGCGCAAGAGTCTGGAGTTCAATTTCAGTGGCTGAGGACCTAGTGTGCCAATTCTTTCCTCTCTCTTTCTCTCTCACTCTAAAAAAAAAAAAAAAAAAAAAAAGTCTGGTTGCTGTGCCAGCTATAGTGAGTTGGGAGAGCCCAGCAGAAAAATAAATAGAGGAAGAGATCAAGAATTTACAAGAGGCCACTTTTGGTAGAGAACCTTCTCTTTTCAGACGGCAGTGACCTTGGGATGACTCAGAAGGCATCACGGTGCTGAAAAGAAGTGACAGGAGTGCTCAGCACTGCAATATCTCTATCACACCTTCCAAAGCTCAGGGTCTGTTGCGGAAGAGGTGGCAGAAAGAATGTAAGAGCCAAAGGAAGGGTAGGACTCCTTACAACGTGCTCCTCCAGACACAAAATGGCCTGGATATCCATGACCTCACAGTGCCTGACACTACCTACACAAGACCCTCATAAGAGGAGGAAAAGATCGTGACATCAAAACAAAAGAGAGACTGATTGAGAGGGGAAGGGGATATGATGGAGAGTGGAGTTTCAAAGGGGAAAGTGGGGGAGGGAGGGCATTATCATGGGGCATTGTTTATAATCATGGAAGTTGTTAATAAAAAATAAATGAGGGCTAGAGAGATGGCTTAGCAGTTAAGCGCTTGCCTGTAAAGCCTAAAGATCCCTGTTCGAGGCTCGATTCCCCAGGACCCACATTAGCCAGATGCACAAGGGGGCACAGGCGTCTGGAGTTTGTTTGCTGTGGCTGGAAGCCCTAGAGTGCCTATTCTCTCTCTCTATCTGCCTCTTTCTCTCTCTCCCTCTCTCTCTCTCTGTCACTCTCAAATAAATAAGTAAAAATGAACAAATAAATCAAATTAATTAATTTAGAAAAAAAGATTCCCCAGTACCCATGTAATCCGGATGCACAAAGTGGCACGTGTGTTTTGAGTCCATTTGCAGTGGCTGGAAGCCCTGGCATGCTCATTCTCTCCACACCCCCTCTATCTCAAGTAAATAAATAAAAAGAAAAAAGAAAAAGAATTATGAGAGGCCTATTAAACACTTACAGAAAGGCATCAAGGTTCCAGCTGGTAGCTCACAGTTGAAAAATCAGCTATACTACCTGGAGGCACCAGGGTCGTGGGAGCCCCTGTAGTAGGTTAAAGGCCACCAGGGCCATGCTACCCCTCCCATGAGGAGGAGGAGGAGTTGAATCCTGTGGTTGGGATCTGAGTCACCACCAGTTACATTTCAACCAAGGCCTTTAAGACCAGATCATGAGAAACCCAGCAGCATCCCATAAGCTCCTACAATCCTTGCTCCCTTCCAGGTAGGAAATCTAAACACCCTGTGACTGTCACAACAAAGAGACCAGGTGTGGAGGTTCTGAATGAGTCTCAGATGACTCAGACCTAAGCAGCCATCCCCACCACAATGCCAGTGAAGCTACAGCGGACCCCCACAAACACCCTCAATCCACCCACCAGCCCAGCAAAATGCTACTGAGCACTCTCCACCTGGGCTCCACAGGGCAAGTGAACCGCCCCGCTGAGCCCCACCCGAGCTCCTGACCCACAGTTCACAACACATCGTAAACCAGTCAGTGTGCTGAGCCACAAAACTTTGGCACTGTCTGCGTTGCAACATTAATAACCAGAAGAGTCACGAAAGGGCTGGACAGATGGCTTAGTGGTTAAGGCTCTTGCCTGCTGTGGTGGTTTGATTCTGATATCCCCCACAAACTTAGGTGTTCTGAATGCTAGGTTCCCAGCTGATGGAGATTTGGGAATTAACACCTCCTAGAGGCAATGTTATTATTGGGGGCGGGCTTATGGGTGTCATAGCCAGCTCCCCCTTGCCAGTGTTTGGCACACTCTCCTGTTGCTATTGTCCATCTGATGTTGGCCAGGGGGTGATGTCCACCCTCTGCTCAAGTCATTGTTTTCCCTGCCATCATGGAGCTTCCCCTTTAAGCCCGTATGCCAAATAAACCTCTTTTTTTCCCTTTTCCCACAAGCCGCTCTTGGTTGGGTGATTCCTACCAGCAATGTGAATCTGACTGCAACACCTGCAAAGCCAAAGGACCCAGGTTCGATTCCCTAAGACCCACGTAAGCCAGATGCACAAGGTGGCGCATGCATCTAGATTTCATTTGCAGCCGCTGGTGGTCCTGGTGTGCCCATTCTCTCTCTCTCTGCCTCTCTCTCTCTCTCTTTCGTTGCCTCTCTCTCTCAAATAAATAAATACATAATAATAAAAGAGTAAAGGCTGGAGAGATGGCTTAGCAGTTAAGGTGCATGCATGCGAAGCCTAAGGACCCAGGTTCGATTCTCCAGGTCCCACGTAAGCCAGATGCCACGTGGTATCACATGCATCTGGAGTTTGTTTGCAGTGGCTAGAAGCCCTGGCATGCCATTCTTGTTCTCTCTCTCCTTCTCTCTCTGACTGTAATAAATAAATAAAAATAAAATCTTTTTTTTAAAAGTTATAAAATGAGTAAAAAAAAAAAAAAGTAACTAAAAGAGATACCATCCCAAGAGAAAGTGCAGACAGAGACATCACACCCCCACCCTGGAAGCTGGCAGGGAAAGCCTGCAAGGAGACCAGGGGCAGTCAGCCGCGTGCGGGGCTGGGTGGGGGGAACCCCAGGAACACAGGCTGCTTGACATGACCAGCAGAGTCAAGGCAGGTGGGCAGAGAAGCTGTCCTGGACCCAGGGGGCCGGGAATGGGGAGGAAGAGGAGGAGTCTGGTGAGAGATGAGAGGCAGCCAGGTGGAAATGGAGACCACGTCTGTGCCCATGACCACTTTTGTGCCCACACACTCTCTAGGAGTGGCAGTTGGCAAGGGACAGGAAGGGTGCTGTTTGCCTGGAGGCTGGGAGATACTGAAGTCCATTCATCTTGCTAAGAGACAGAATAGGTGGAGAAGGGCATCCTCCTGAGACAGAAGGGGAGGAGAAGAAAGGAGGGGAGAGAAAAGGAGGGGAGGGGAGGGGAGAGGAGAGAAGAGGAGGGGAGGGGAGCAGAGGGGGGAGAGGAGGAGAAGAGAGGAGAGAAGAGGAGAGGAGAGCAGAGGAGAGGAGGGGAGAGGAGAGGAGAGGAAGAGGGGAGGAGAGGAGAGGAGGGGAGAGGAGAGGAGAGGAGAGGAGAGGAGAGGAGAGGAGAGGAGAGGAGAGGGGAGGGGAGGGGAGGGGAGGGGAGGGGAGGGGAGGGGAGGGGAGGGGAGGGGAGGAGAGGGGAGGAGAGGAGAGGAGAGGAGAAGAGGGGAGGGGAGAGGAGAGGAGGGGAGAGGAGAGGAGAGGAAAGGAGAGGAGAGGAGAGGAGAGGAGAAGAGGGGAGGGGAGAGGAGAGGAGAGGAAGAGGGGAGGAGAGGAGAGGAAAGGAGAGGAGAAGAGGGGAGGGGAGAGGAGAGGAGAGGAAGAGGGGAGGAGAGGAGAGGAGAGGAGAGGAAAGGAGAGGAAGAGGGGAGGAGAGGAGAGGAGGGGAGAGGAGGGGAGAGGAGGGGAGAGGAGGAGAGGCAAGGTTTCCTAGAGGCTGCCTAAGAAGTGTCTGTGCAGAAGCTTGAAGACCCTTTCTAGAAATCATGGCTGCTATTTGACATGCACCTACTGTGTGCCAGGCTGAACCTCTAAGGCTTTCTTATTCTCACCTCCACTTGAGTGCAACAATGTCATAGACTAAGGAAAGGGCTGTGTTCAAGGACCAAAAATTTTTTTAAAGCCCCCCCCCCCACACACACACACACATCCGCAGGGGTATCCACCAGTAAAGGACAAAAAAAAAGCTAGTAAAAGGTGGCTACAGTTAGGGGCACTTTGAGACCCTCCACAGCTGCCTTATCAATATGCAAGCAGAGGGCTGGAGAAGATGGCTTAGCCGTTAAGGCATTTGCCTGCAAAGCCAAAGGACACAGGTTTGATTCCCCAGGACCCACGTTAGCCAGATGCACAAACTGGCGCATGCATCTGGAGTTCATTTGCAGTGGGTGGAGGTCCTGGTGCGCCAATCTCTCTCTATCTCTAAAAAATAAATAAAAATATATTAAAAAAAAAAAAAAAAAGGCCAGGAGCCAGGCATGCTAGCGCACGCCTTTAATCCCAGCACTCGGGAGGCAGAGGTAGGAGCATCACCGTGAGTTTGAGGCCACCCTGAGACTCCATAGTGAATTCCAAGCCAGCTTGGGCTAGAGGGAGACCTCACCTTGAAAAACCAAAACCAAAACCAAAAAAACCCTAGCCATGCGTGCATACAGACACACACGCACAGCTCATGCAGGCCTATCCCGGGGGAAGGAAGAGTGAGGTGCTGGTCTCCCCTGCCCTTCAAAAGGCATCTCAGGAAATCACCCTGCTTGGCTGGAGATCCAGGACCGCCTTAGGGGGAGGCCCCAGAACCACACCCTTTTCAGACCTCAGACACAGGTCAGGCCACACCTGGGCCAAGCCACACCCCAAGGTAGATCACAGCCTGTTCTCGGGGTGACAAAATAGGAGTGGAGAGAGGAGAATGGGGTACATTGGCCCCCAGCAAGCATGTGGGACAAAGGTCGAGTCTGGGCCTCAGCTCTGGGGCTGGCTCCCTGACTGCCAAACAAAGCAATACAGCACCTTCCAGACTAAAGTGAGTGTGTGTGCATGTGAGGAAACAAACAACCAGAGAAGCCAGGCATGGTGGCGCACGCCTTTGATCCCAGCACTCGGGAGGCAGAGGTAGGAGGATCGCCGTGAGTTCGAGGCCACCCTGAGACTCCATAGTGAATTGCAGGTCAGCCTGGGCTAGAGCGAGACCCGACCTCAAAAAAACAAACAACAACAATAATAAAGAAATGACCTGAGATGTAGCCATGTGGCTCAGTGATAAGAGCATTTACCCAGCATGTGGGAGGCCCTGGGTTCAATGCTGAGTCCCAGAAAATGAAAATGCACTTTTGAAGTCAGCCATGGTGGCTCACACCTGTAATCTCAACTCGTGGGGAGTGGAGAGAGAAATGTCAGGAGTTCAGGGACAACCTCAGCTACAGAGTGAGTTCGACTCACCTGGCCTACATGAGACTCTGTCTCAGAAAAAAATAAAAATAAAAAAAATGGAGGGAATAGGATGGAAGGGAAATGAGGAGGGAGAAGAAAGGAAAGAGGAGAGGAGACGGGAAGGAAGGAGAGGAGAAGAAGAAGGAAGAGGAGGGGCAAGAGGAGAAGAAGGGAGAGAAACAGGGGAGGGGAGGGGAAGGGAAGGGAGGAAAGAAAAGGAGAAGAAAGAGGGCGGGGAAGGGAAGGGAGGAAAGGAGAGGAGAAGAAGGGAGAGGAAGGGAAGGGAGGAAAGGAGAGGAGAAGAAGGGAGAGGAAGGGAAGGGAGGAAAGGAGAGGAGAAGAAAGAGGGGAAAGGAAGGGAGGAAAGGAGAGGAGAAGAAAGAGGGGAAGGGAAGGGAGGAAAGGAGAGGAGAAGAAGGGAGAGGAAGGGAAGGGAGGAAAGGAGAGGAGAAAAAGGGAGGGGAAGGGAAGGGAGGAAAGGAGAGGAGAAGAAAGGGGGAGGGGAAGGGAAGGGAGGAAAGGAGAGGAGAAGAAGGGAGAGGAAGGGAAGGGAGGAAAGGAGAGGAGAGGAGAAGAAGGGAGAGGAAGGGAAGGGAGGAAAGGAGAGGAGAAGAAAGAGGGGAAAGGAAGGGAGGAAAGGAGAGGAGAAGAAAGAGGGGAAGGGAAGGGAGGAAAGGAGAGGAGAAGGGAGAGGAAGGGAAGGGAGGAAAGGAGAGGAGAAGAAAGAGGGGAAAGGAAGGGAGGAAAGGAGAGGAGAAGAAAGAGGGGAAGGGAAGGGAGGAAAGGAGAGGAGAAGGGAGAGGAAGGGAAGGGAGGAAAGGAGAGGAGAAAAAGGGAGGGGAAGGGAAGGGAGGAAAGGAGAGGAGAAGAAAGGGGGAGGGGAAGGGAAGGGAGGAAAGGAGAGGAGAAGAAGGGAGAGGAAGGGAAGGGAGGAAAGGAGAGGAGAAGAAAGAGGGGAGGGGAGAGAAAGAAGAGAGGGAGGAGAAGATCGAGAGGAGAGCAGAGGAGGTAAAGGGAGGGGACAAGAGGAGAGGGAGGGGAGGAGAGAGGGGAAGGAAGAAGGGAAGAGAAAATCTAGGCAGCTGTTCCACACATGCTACAGTGGCTCTGCGCACGTGGGACCATCTGGAGTCTGCAATCCCTGTGAGGGACACGGTGACCAAAAGGAAGTGACGCTTGATGTGGGCAGGGTCCGGCAGTGAGTGTCAAATACCCTCACTATCCCCCACCTGTGCATACAGGTGCCTCTGCCTGGGCCCTTCCTCCTAAACTGGACAAGCTGACAGGCGGAGTTAACCATCACCTCCTCCAGGGTGTCCACCTGAACGCCCCCCCCCCAGGTTATGAGGGCAACCCCGGGGCGACCCTCTGCCATCATCTAACCTCATCATGCTGCCTGCGCAAGGTCATATCTCCCACATTTCCCTAGAGGCACCTAAGGACAGGTCTTGCCTAACACATCCTGTGTCCCAGACTCTGATCATTTTATTTGTTTGTTTGTTTGTTTGTTTGTCTGTTTGTTTTATTTTCCAAGGTAGAGTCTCACTCTAGCCCAGACTGACCTAGAATTTTCACTTTGTAGTCTCAGGGTGGCCTTGAACTCACGGCGATCCTCCTGCCTCTGCCTCCCCGAGTGTTGGGATGAAAGGCATGTGCCACCACGCCCAGCTGACTGATTGATTGATTGATTGATTGATTTGCATGTTCAGAGGGAGTGAAACAGAGAGGGGTTGGGCGTGCCGGGGCATCTTGCCACCACAAAGGAACTCCCACAAACTCCAGACGCACGCGCCGCTCTGCGCATCTGGCTTGGGTCCTGGGGAATCGAAACTGGGCCGTCAGGCCTTGCAAGCAAGGGCCGTCTCTCCGGCCACTCCCACGTTCTGATCTTTCCCATGTCATCTTTCCCTGATGTCATCTCCTACCTGCCACTGCTCCTGGAATGGCAGAAACCCATAGGAACTGGCAGGAGACCCACTTGGCTGCACCATCTGTCCCTAGAGCCACGGACAACAATGTCAGAGGCGCGGCTCAGCCAGGTCAGTCCAGGACACGGGTAAGGAGTCCGGAGCAGCCGGAGCCTGAGGTCAGAAAGGACTTGGGAATTCTCTAGCTCGTTCACAGTGTGGTTCAGGGTTAGGGTCTTTGCTTTCTCGCCTGCAAAGCCAGCTGAATGCCAGCTGTCTGACATTTATCAGGGCCTCCACGGAAACTTTTGCTTGAAGAAAATAAAATAAAATAAAATAAAAGCCGGGCGTGGTGGCGCGCACCTTTAAAAACCCCAGCACTCGGGGAGGCAGAGGTAGGAGGATCGCCGTGAGTTCGAGGCCACCCTGAGACGACATAGTGAATTCCAGGTCAGTCTGTGCTAGAGTGAGACCCTACCTGGAAAACCAAAAAAAAGGAGATTTTATCTACCACTATCAGTAGTGGCATCCTGGTTCAACTCTCCAGGACCCACATAAGCCAGATGCACAAGGGGGCGCCCGTGTCTGGAGTTTGTTTGCAGTGGCTGGAGGCCCTGGCGCACCCATTCTCTCCCTCCACCCCACCCCCACCTCTCCCTCTTCCTCTCAAATAAATAAAATATACTTTAAAAAAAAATAGGCTAGTCCTGGGCTGGAGAGATGGCTTAGCGGTTAAGGCGTTTGCCTACAAAGCCAAAGGATCCCAGTTCAACTCTCCAGGACTCCCATAAGCCTGATGCACAAGGGAGTGCACGCATCTGGAGTTTGTTTGCAGTGGCTGGAGGCCCTGGTGCGCCCATTCTCTCTTTTGCTATCTGCCTCTTTCTGTCTCTTTCTCTCTCAAATAAAATATAGAGTGGGCTGGAAAGATGGCTCAACAGTTAAGGCACTTGCCTGCAAAGCCTAATGACCCAGGTTCAATTCCCCAGTACCCACATAAAACCAGATGCACAAAGGGGCACATGCATCTAGGGGTCGTTTGCAGTGGCTGGAGGCCCTGGTGTGGTGGCGCATGCCTTTAATCCCAGCACTCAGGAGGCAGAGGTAGGAGGATCATCATGAGTTCAAGACCACCCTGAGACTACATAGTGAATTCCAGGTCAGCCTGAGGTACAGTAAAACCCTGCTTAAAAAAAAAAAAAAAAAAAAAACAGAAAGAGTGCTCACAGGGAAGCTGGAGTTCATATCCACCCCTGAACAGGGTGAGGTTAATGGTTCAAGCCTCACCTCTGCCTCCCAGAAGCCTTCTGTGACCACTGCAGTCCCCTTTTGAGCCCTCAGCGTAAACTCATTCATGCAGCCATTTCGGAACCTCTGCTGTGTGACGTCATCTTTCTTTTTTTTTTTTTTTGTTCATTTTTTATTTATTTATTTGAGAGTGACAGACACAGAGAGAAAGACAGATAGAGGGAGAGAGAGGGAATGGGTGCACCAGGGCTTCCAGCCTCTGCAAACGAACTCCAGACACGTGCGCCCCCTTGTGCATCTGGCTAACGTGGGTCCTGGGGAACCGAGCCTCGAACCGGGGTCCTTAGGCTTCACAGGCAAGCGCTTAACCGCTAAGCCATCTCTCCAGCCCAGACGTCATCTTTCTATAAGGCCTCCCTCCTCGGGCGCAGTCAGGGCCACTGGCGAAGTGATACGCACCCCTCTCACGAGCAAGCGCTCAGACCTCTGGAGAGGGAGGACTTTCAGGATCCCACCGCGCAGAGGAGCGCCCAGCCTGAGGTCACAGGAACACAAGATTCTACTCCAAGCCTGGCATGTATATTGGCACATACCCATAATCCCATCATTCAGGAAGCTGAGGCAGGAGGATCATGAATTGGAGGCCAGCCTGCGCTAGGCAGTGAGACCCTTTCTTGAAACCAAAAGGGGGAAAGAAAAAAAAAAAAAAAGAAAAGGAAAAAGGGGGCTGGAGAGATGGCTTAGTGGTTAATAAGCACTTGCCTGTGGAGCCTAAGGACCCAGGTTCGAGTCCCCAGGGCCCACGTACAGCCAGATGCACAAGGCGGCACATGCATCTGGAGTTCACTTACAGTGGCTACAGGCCCTGGTGCACCTATTCTCTCCCTCCCTCCCTCTCTCTCTCTCTCTCAAATAAATAAATAAATATTTTTTAAAATACAGTTTTTTTAAAAAAAGGAAGAGGAAGGAAGGAAGGGGGACTGGAGAGAAGAGGGAGGGAACACAAAGACTGTACCCTAAACCTCCATGTGCTCTGAGTTAATGGTGGGAGGTGGGGACAAGAAGGAACGCTAGTCATCCTCAGCTTATCCCACGGGGGTCTGCACAGCACAAGAGCAGAGACCTTAGGAGAATTTGGACAAACATCCTTATCACCATCCAAACAGCTGCTAAGGGGGCTGGAGAGATGGCTTAGCGGTTAAGGCACTGGCCTGCAAAGCTGAAGATCACAGGTTCGATTCCCCAGGACCCGCATAGGCCAGATGCACAGGGTGGCGCACGCGTCTGCGGTTTGCAATGCCTGGAGACCCTGGCGTGCCCACTTTCTCTCTCTCTGTCTCTCCCCTCTCTGCGTCTGCCTCTCTCTTTCGAATAAATAAATAAAGCTAAAAGTGCACTTTAAAATAAAATAAAATATAGTTTCTGGGCCCCACTGGGAGCTGACCTGGACCAGGCTAGAACTAAGGGTACACGCAGAAGTTCCCAGGACTCCCAAGAGGCAGGTCAGCTTCCTGCTACAGGACCAAGGGATTCTTGTCAGCCCAGGAGAGTGGGTCTTGATACCTAGTATAGACCGACATTTTAGGGGAAGGGAGACAACCTCCACTCAAGAGATCAGGACGAAACAGAACTTTCCAGCATCCCTGGAAAAAGCACTCAACAGTCCTGCCTCCTAACCAGGCAGAAAATCCACAAATTATCACCCACCCACCTGTCTCTCACAAGAGCTGAGTGGCGAGTGGCTGATGAATACCCAGCAGCCAAGCACCCGGGGTTCCAATACTCGCTTGCTTTTCAAGATTCAAGCCATTAAAAACACACACACACACACACACACACACACACACACACACACACACACACACATATATATGTCCCCAATTCTCAATTCTCCTGTACTGCAGAGGAGCTAAGGGAATTCAAGAAGCCAGAGAAATATCCATGATCTGCCAACCAGGCAAGAGTTCAAAGGTGGCAATCAAAGTCACAGGGTTTTTAGCTGATATGCACCTCCTGTGTCCTCATGGGCCCCGATTTCCACACCTAATACGCAGTTCCCTCCCCAGAGATGGATGCTAGCTGGGCTTGAGTCAGGATGCAGGGCTGAAAGGCTTCCTCCAGCCTCCATCTGGCTGAGCCCCTAGGTCCCAAAGAGGTCACACTCGAGCCAGGATCGCTGAGTCCAAACAGGTTTCTGCCACTTCCTACCGCTGAGATCCTGGACAGACCACGAACGTCTCTGAGCACAAGAGTTATTCATCACCTGGGACCAGGAGAATGGCCAAGTATCTGACAGTGCAGCTTAAGGAAGGAAAGGTTTATAGCTTGAATGGATCCTGGTGGGGAAGGGACGAGGTAGGAGCCAGAGGCAGGGAGAACATGTCTGAGGTCAGTAAACAGACAGATCTGAATGCTGCTTCTCCACACGCTTTTTTTTCCTGTTCATTTCTCCTACTCAGTCTGGGACACACACACCCACACCCACCCACCCACCCACACCCACACACACACACACAGCCCATGGGTGGTGCCACCTCCCTTCATGGTGGGGTCTTCCCTCATCACTTAAACCTCTCTGAAAATACCCTCACCGACACACCCAGAGGTGTGTGTATTCTGTGCCATTCTAAAGTTAGTCAAGTTGAGGGGCTGGAGAAATGGCTTAGCGGTTAAGCGCTTGCCTGTGAAGCCTAAGGACCCCGGTTCGAGGCTCGATTCCCCAGGACCCACGTAAGCCAGATGCACAAGGGGGAGCACGCGTCTGGAGTTCGTTTGCAGTGGCTGGAGGCCCTAGAGCACCCATTTCCTCTCTCTCTCTCTCTGCCTCTTTATCGCTTGCTCTCTCAAATAAATGAATAAATAAAGTTAGTCAAGTTGACAATAAAGAACTATCATCACAAGGGAGGTTAAGGTGTTTGCTTGCAAAGCCAAAGGACCCAGGTTCAATTCCCCAGGACCCACATGAGCTGGATGCACAAGGGGGCACATGTGTCTGGAGTTCCTTTTGCAGGGGCCAAAAGCCCTGGTATGACCATTGTCTGTCTCTCTCTCCCTCTCCCTTTCTCTCAAATAAATAAATAATTTAATAATATATTTTTTTAATTTTTCGGTGTTTATTCTTATTTATTTATCTGAGAGTGACAGACAGAGAAAGAGGCAGATAGAGAGAGAATGAGCACACCAGGGCCTCCAGCCACTGTAAACGAACTCCAGATGCGTGCGCCCCCTTGTGCATCTGGCTTATGTGGATCCTGGGGAATCGAGCCTCGAACCAGGGTCCTTAGGCTTCACAGGCAAGTGCTTAACCGCTAAGCCATCTCTCCAGCCCTAATTTGATAATATTTTAAGAACCACTTAAATAATATTGAAGAACCACAGAGGGTTACAGTCATGGAAGTTGTTAATAAAAAAAAAAAACTAAAAATTTAAAAAAACAAAAAAGAATCACAGAGGTGAAAAACGCGCTCAGTGTGGACACTCTACTGTGGGATGGACAGGAGCGAGGGGCTCGAATCCCACTCTGGTCCTCACTGAGGAGCTGCCTGCCCCATGCCCACCCCATTCAGTGTCTATATATACCCTGGCCTCTGGCCGGGGCTGGGTACCACCACGCACGGTCCTAGATGGAGGGGGGCAAGCCAAGTACACAGGGGCCACACAAGGCTCACCTGGGGGGCGGGGGATCACGGTGTAGCAAGGAGCTTGGGAATGGATTGCCTGGCAAGACAGCATGTGACCTGAGTTCTGAGGGCTCAGAAGCAGCCCAGGGACACAAGAATGCTGTTCAGGGCTGCTAAGAATGCAGAGGAATTGTAGCGGGGAGAAGCTGGACGGGGGACCTGGGAACCTAGGAAGACAAGATGCACTAAACCGAGCGAGATTGCTGAGTCGGGGCTGGTGGAAGGGACAAGTAAGACCTATCTTTTATTTATTTATTTTTTTTCAAGGTAGGGTCTCACTCTGGCCCGGGCTGACCCGGAATTCACTATGGAGTCTCAGGGTGGCCTCGAACTCACGGCGATCCTCCTACCTCTGCCTCCCGAGTGCCGGGATGAAAGGAGTGTGCCACCACGCCCGGCTTATGAACATATCTTTGTTTGCCACCGCCGCCCACCCCCCACACACATGCCGGCTCCCTGGCAAAACGGTTGTGCTGACCGTACCCTCCAGCAGGCAGTCACTCCGTGCCCAGCACACGCTGCGGTGGGCCCCTGGGCTTTCTCCAAGTACCAGGTTCAAAGCCCCCCCAAACACACACAGGAAACCAAGGGACATTGAGAAGTCTCTCAGTCCCCAGCCTCTCTCTCAATTCCAAAGTTCCACTTAAGAGTTTCCAGGGGGGGAAAAAAAAAAGCATTCTCCAAGGTCATCTCACAGGACGCTTTTCCACATGGCCTTTTTGCTCAATTGGTGCTTGTTACATAGTCCTTAACCCCCCCCCAACACACACACACACACACACACACACACACACACACACACACACAGAGTCACCTCATAACTTCTGTCAGATCCATGGCTTTGAAGCCCTAAACTTGGGGAATCAGGAAAACACAGAGACTTGAGCTCAAATGGCAACAGGAACGTGCACAGACCTGTGCCTGGACACACACACACACACACACACACACACAAGGACAGAATTCCAGAACTTTCAGCAAGGGATTCTACTCCACCAGGCCACACGCAGCTGGCCCACAGGGATCTACCGCCCCCGGGGCTCATCTGGGGCATGCAACTTTTAACTAGGCAACCCAGCAAGGGTCCTGGGAAGGTCTCCCCCAACAAACAGGGCCAGGAAGAGTTCCTGGGGACAGCGGGAGAGAAGATGGAAGAACTTGCCCCCTACAAGGGCGGCATCAACCTCGTCCTAGCCCACCACGATTTGGCTCCTGTGGCCTCACCCACCCCAGCCCACGGTCCATACCCTTCGCAGGTGATTTCCCACATTCTGGATCATCGCGGCCCGGGCTAGCTTGGGTCGTCAGGCTGCGGGGTGGGGAGGGGACCCGTGGACTCCTAGAGAGAGCTGAGCCGCCGCCGGTCACCTGAGCTGCAGCCAGCCCGCAGCTCCCAGCGCAAAGCTGGGAGCCAGCGGCTCCTCCTCCCAGGCTCCCGCCCTCTACAGCCAACTGTTAGGCAGCCAGAGTCCTGGCCCCTCCTCAGTCCACCCTCTGCCCACCCCAGAACCCCTGCATACATTTCTCCCCTGACACGATCAGTAGTCAGCTGAGCCACAGCCCCGGCAGGGGCCTGATGCCCGCCTATTGGCACCAACTCCTCTCTCGCTTCGCCTCCAGCCGTAGCCCAACTCCAGCGCCTTCCACCAGGTCTCTCTGGCTCTGGGATGGCTTCCCAGGGGACAGGAGCTCTGCCACTGTGCCCTCTGTCCACAAGAGGGCAGGCTGGAGAGTGGCCTGTCGCTGCCTCCCAGACATCAGACTTTACCATGCTCAGCCTTGCACAGGGGTACAACCAACCGCCCCCCCACCGACCCACCCATGACGCTTCCTTAAGACAGGCGGGTGGATGGGGCTGCAGAGATGTCTTAGTGGTTAAGGCATGTGCCTGCAAAGCCAAGGGATTCCCGGTTCAATTCTCCAGGACCCACGTAAGCCAGATGCACAAGGAGGCACATGTATCTGGAGTTCGTCTGCAGTGGCTAGAGGCCCTGGCATGCCCATTCTCTTTCTCTCTCTCTCTCTCTCTCTCTCTCTCTCTCTCTCTCTCTCTGTCTTTCTCTCTCTCTCTAATAAATAAGTAAATAAACTATATTTTTAAAAAGGAGGGGGCTGGAGAAATGGCTTAGTGGTTAAGGCAAAGCCAAAGGACCTACATCCAATTTAAGCCAGAAAGAGGCACATGTGTCTGGAGTTCGTTTGCAGTGGCTACAAGCCCTAGCGTGCCTATTCTCTCTCTATCTGTCTCTCTTCTCTCTACCTCTTTCTGTTTGCAAATACATAAATAAATTCAAATAATAAAAATTTTTAAAGGGCTGGAGAGATGGCTTAGCAGTTAGGCACTTGCCTGTGAAGCCTAAGGACCCCGGTTCAAGGCTCGACTCCCCAGGACCCACGTTAGCCAGATGCACAAGGGGGCGCACGCGTCTGGAGTTCGTTTGCAGAGGCTGGAAGCCCTGGTGCACCCATTCTCTCTCTCTATCGGCCTCTTTCTCTCTGTCACTCTCAAATAAATAAAAATGAACAAACAAATTTTTTTAATAAAAAAAAAAAGCAGGCAGGTGGTTCCACTCTGCCCACTACACAGGATTTTGCCCCCTTTGACTACAACCAGCTGAGAATGCCCTGGGGTTGTCCCTTTTCTCTGTCCCTTCTGTGAGATGTGAGGAAGTGGTCCTGGTACTCAGGTTGGACTTGGGACAGGCAAAGAAGGGAGGGAGCCAGGTGGGCAGGTGAGCCTGGACAAGGGGACACTGCTATGAGCCAGGACTTCTGCCCACCCTGCCCTTCCCCAGGGAGGACACTACGGTCCCAGTCGGATGGACAGTGAGTCCACAGTTAGTGGGTAAAGAAACCACAAAATTCCCTTTCTTGTTTCTCCCAAGTCATCCCCCGCATTCCACAATGTGTCCTCCAGGCAGCTCAGAAGACCTGGGCTCCCCGAGGGGCCCTGTGACTCTGGCATCGCCCATCCCTGTGGGCTCAAGTCTTGCCCTCAGAGTGGCTGTCATCCACTGAAGCCAGTCTAGTCCACAAACAAGAATACCCTAAAGACAGCAGGATGGGAGCCGGTTGTGGACATAACTGTTAGGTCAGGACAAAATGGAAAAAGCCGGGTGTGATGGCGCACGCCTTTCATCCCAGCACTGGGGAGGCGGAGGTAGGAGGATTGCTGTGAGTTCGAGGCCACCCTGAGACTATAGAGTGAATTCCAGGATGAGACCCTACCCCAAAAAACTGCGCGCGCGCGCGCACACACACACACACACACACACACACACACACACATAAATGGAGTCACCAAGGACAGGAGAGCAACAGAAGGAAGAGGGTCATCCACATTCCTCAGGGAACCGCCCAGCCATTATCCCTTCCTTGCCCAATAATCCCCCAGGTCATGATTTCCTGTCCCCTTATCTCCTAAATCCCCTGCTCACTGTTCTGATCTCACACCCTAGCGATTTGAAATGTACAGAACAAAGGAGTTCTTTCCCCCTTCCTCACCTTCCCCTAACCGAAGAGCCCTATAAAGCTCACCATCTGTGCCCCTCCCCCCTCTTGAGAGTCAGTCCCGGAAGCTCATGGTCTCCGTCAATAATCCCAGCACTTTCAGGAACAGGAGGGCAGGAGGAACGCCATGAACTTGAGGACAGCCTGAGCTACACACAGCGAGTTTTCAGGCCAGCTTGGGCTACAATGTTAGGGCCCTGTGTGGGGGTGGTCGGGACCAAGATGGTCACAAAAGGCATCACAGACTGGAGCCGTGTGAGAAAGGGGCTTCCTGGAGGAGGTGGTGGAGGAGCTGGCCTGAAAACTGAATGGGCCGGAGAGACAGCTTAGCGGTTAAGGTGCTTGCTTGCAAAGCCTAGGGACCCAGGTTCGATTCCCCAGGACCCACATGAGCCAGATGTACAAGGGGGCGCATGTGTCTGGAGTTCGTTTGCAGAGGCTGGAGGCCCTGGTGTGCCCATTCTCTCTTCCATCTCTCTCTCTCTCTCTCTCTCTTCCTCTATATCTCTTAAATAAATAAATAAAAATAAAATATTTTAAAAAATTGTCTAGGGGAGGGAGGGTATTACCATGGGATTTTTTTTATAATCATGGAAAATGTTAATAAAAATTAAATAAATTAAAAAAATTAAATTAAAAAAAAATAGTCTGGCATGGCGGCGCATGCCTTTAATACCACCACTTGGGAGGCAGAGGTAGGAGGATCGCCGTGAGTTTGAGGCCATCTTGAGCCTACACAGTGAATTTCAGATAAGCCTGGGCTAGAGTGAGACCCTACCTCAGAAAAATAATAAATAAACCCGGCATGGTGGCACACGCCTTTAATCCCAGCACTCGGGAGGCAGAGGTAGGAGGATCGCCGTGAGTCCGAGGCCACCCTGAGACTCCATAGTGAATTCCAGGTCAGCCTGGGCTAGAGCGAGACGCTACCTTGAAAAATGAAACAAAATGGGCTGGAGAGATGGCTTAGCGGTTAAGCGCTTGCCTGTGAAGCCTAAGGACCCCGGTTCGAGGCTCGGTTCCCCAGGTCCCACGTTAGCCAGATGCACAAGGGGGCGCACGCATCTGGAGTTCGTTTGCAGAGGCTGGAAGCCCTGGCGCGCCCATTCTCTCTCTCTCCCTCTATCTGTCTTTCTCTCTGTGTCTGTCGCTCTCAAATAAATAAATAAATAATTTTAAAAAAATGAAACAAAATAAACAAACAAAAAAAACTGAGTGGGTTTGGGCAGGCTGGGAGGCGGGGTGAGACAGAAGGGGAAGCACTCAGGGTACAGCCCAGTGGGGCTGGGAGGAGCCTTGTCTGGTACCCCAGCAGGAATCACCTTGGGGAACCTCACACTCAAGGCCGCAGGTTGGAGCATGGAGGAGCCTCCAAGCACGATGACCACGCTCCACACAATGAAAGCCCCATGAGGTGGATGGGCCAAGTGTCACAGACCTCCCTGGACAGGTCACCTCACTGAGTGCCCAGGATCACAGGATAGCAATGCCAGGGCACTCGCTACGCAGAAGGAAGGAAACACAAACAACTCATCGCGTGAGCCCCAGACACCCTGCTCTCCAGAAGCCCGCCCCAGCTCCGCCTCACTGGCTCGGTCCAGCCCCCATCTGAGCCGTGGATGATTGGGGCCCAGGGACAGAAAGTGAGCTTGCAGCCGGGCGTGGGGGCGCACGCCTTTAACCCCAGCACTCAGGAGGCAGAGGTAGGAGGATCGCCATGAGTTCGAGGCCACCCTGAGACTCCATAGTGAATTCCAGGTCAGCCTGAGCTAGAGCGAAACCCTAGTTTGAAAAGTCAAAAAATTTAAAAAAAGGGGGGCTAGAGAATTGGCTTAGCAGTTAAGGTGCTTGCCTGCAAAGCCAAAGAACCTAGGATCAATTCCCCAGGACCCACATAAGCCAGATGCACAAGGTGCCTCATGCATCTGGAATTCATTTGCAGCGGCTAAAGGCCCTGGCATGCCCGTTCTCTCCCTCTCTTTCTCTCTTTCAAATAAGTAACTTAAAAAAAATAAATATTTAGACAAAAAAAAATTTTTTTAAGCGAGCTTGCAGAGACTTACAGTGAGGAAGCCGTCTGGAACCATGGCTCCCGACTTCAAGTCCCCTTGACCCCACCACAAGACTTCCGAGAGGATTTGGAGCAAGGATGAGTCACCTCTAGTGTGACGCGTACAGAACAGAGAGCCCGGTCTTTCTGCAGAGGCCCTGAGGCCCACAGATCTGTGTCCTCTCTAGCCAGGTATGGCGGCACACGCCTTTAATCCCAGCTCCCGGGGGGTGCAGAGGTAGGAGGATCGCCGTGAGTTCGAGGCCACCCTCAGACTACAGAGTGATTCCAGGTCAGCCTGGGCTAGAGTGAAACCCTACCTCAAAAATAAAAAAAAAAAAAAAGATGTTATGGCAGAAACTTCACACATACATACACACACACACCCCAGCATCCTGGTCTCCACTTACATATCTCCAGTATTGAATCATTCTCTCCACCAAGGCTGTATGGACGATTCAAGACCTCTAGTCACCACAGGGTCACCCAGTCATCAGGGCTGGGACGGCTGGCAGAAATAAGAATCCACATGTCCTGTCCTCCACTCAGCTCTGGCCTCCCTGCCCAGACTTCACTCTGCTAATCCTCTCCTGACATGAATTTATTTCTTCCTTCCTTCCCCATCATTTCCTCAAAGCCCTAGGTTTTCTTTTCTTTTCGTTTGTTTGTTTTTCCGAGGTAGGGTCTCACTAGCTCAGGCTGACCTGGAATTCACTGTGTAGTCTCAGGCTGGCCTCGAACTCACGGCGATCCTCCTACCTCGGCCTTCCCGAGTGCTGGGATTGAAGGCGTGCGCCACCACGGCCCTGCTGGTTTTCTGTTTTGTTTCGTTTTGTTTGTTGGGGTGGGGGGGCGGTTTTCGAGGTAGGGTCTCTCTCTCTAAATCCAGGCTGACCTGGAATTCACTATGTGGTCTCAGGATGGCCTCGAACTCGCGGCTCTCCTGCCTCTGCCTCCCGAGTTCTGGGATTGAAGGCGTGCGCCACCACATCCGGCTTACTCTGGGGTTCCTTTTGTTCCTGAGCCCCCACACACACCTAGGTCTCTAATTACATCCAGACCCTGCCATCAAGGCACAGCTGACACCATGCCCAGGAAGCTCTTCTTGGCCTTTCCTCAGTGGCACCCAGGTACCCATGCCCACACGCCCTTCCAGTCCTTCACCTCTCCATGTTGGAGCCTTGAACTCCTGGCTCCGTGTTTACCCCACTAGGGAAGCACTCTCCGCAGCCCTGTGCTTTTTATTCTTTTTTCTTTTTTTTTCTCTCAAATTCGCCTAATTCTTCCTCTTGGACCTTGAGCAAGTTGGCAACAGAGAAAGGACGGGATTATCAGAGCCTGGCACACGGGAGATGCTCAGTGGCGCGCTCGGAGGTGATTTCTTAAAGGCGGCGTGAGTGGAAATATTTATTAACTGCGCCTGAATGCAGGCCACCCCCTCCAGAGCCTGTTCCTCCCTCAGCTTCTGGGGGTATCAGGGGGCTGGCCACTTCGGTCTGGCATAACCGATTAAAAGGAAGCCCAGAGATAAAGGTGGGGGACGGGGCAGGGGCCAGGAAGGAAGGAACCAAGTTAAGAGAGTAGTCAGTCATACCAGCAGGAGAGCTGCTGGCCAGGTTCAATGCCAGCCCCGTTCCCCCCTCTAAGCCCCAGCCTTGATGGGAGAGAGGAGACCAAGGGGGAAAAGCCAGCCAAATGGGCCAGGCAGACAAGAGGTTGCTGCTTTGGGGCTGGAAAGAGGACCTCCCAAGTCCTAGAGGCCAGACCCCCCCCCCAACGCACACACACCCCAATAGGGTAGCAATGTTTAACTCTGCCACTTGATGGGGCTCTCCTATACCTTTTCATGTCTCCCCCAGCTCCTCCAATGAAGCACTGGCCTCTCGCAGGGTCCCCCTTCCCCCCAACACACACAGACACATACACATCCCCACCCCTGCTGAGGGTGCAGGCTCAGCTTCCTGGATTTGGCCTTGGTCCAGGGTGACGGACCACAGGGGCTGGTGCCCTGGCTCTGAGGCTGGCCCCGCTGCATGCTCTGGACAGGGTCTGGGCCCCATGGCTGTCCTCCAGGGGCCACCTTGCAAGCTCAGGCGCATGCACACGTCGCCAGCCAGAGTGGAGGCCACTCCCTGGAGAGAAATCCTGCCTTCCGGGAGGGGCCTCCCGGGACACGTGTCCCTTGGTCGGAGTTGGAGGAAGGGCAGTCGGGGGTGGGGGGGGTTCTGCGCGGGCTGTGGGCCAGGGGTGGCGGGGTGGGGGGATCGGCAGGGTGAGGGGGAGAAGGGTCCTTACCCAAGAGCTGGGACAGTCCCGGGATGCCAGGGCCGAGGGGCGGGGAGGTGAGGTCCTGGCGAGTCTGCGCAGAGCGGGGTGGGGCCAGGGGCCCTTGGGGCCATCACAAGGGCCAACCTCCAGACCTGCCCTGGCCGGGCCCTTGGGTCCATTACCGGGGCTCTGGGCAACGATCTAAACGTAGGCAAGTCCCCTGCAGGGGGTGATGGGAGCTGCAGGCACTGGGGCACCTGCAAAACCAAGTATGGTTTGCTGTTCATGCACACTTTATTATTCTTTTTATGTATGTCTGTCTGTATGTATGTATGTATGTATGCATTGGTTTTTAGAGGTAAGGTCTTGCTGTAGCCCACAGCTGACCTGGAATTCACCCTGTGGTCTCAGGGTGGCCTCGAACTCACGGCGATCCACCTGCCTCTTCCATCCCAAGTGCTGGGATTAAAGGCGTGCGCCACCTCGCCCGGCCTTTCATACACACTTTTAGGGAACACCTACCGTGTGAGCTGGGATAAGGTTCTGAGCAGAACGCCACAGTACTTTAAGGTTGGACTAAAGAACACAAGGTTAGATGGGCGTGGTGGCGCACGCCTTTAATCCCAGCACTGGGGAGGCACAGGTAGGTGGATCGCTGTGAGTTCGAGGCCACCCTGAGACTACATAGTGAATTCCAGGTCAGCCTGGGCTACAGCGAGACCCCACTTGGGGAAAAAAAAAAAAAAAGGTGGTAGCCCTCCTGCTTTTTCTTTCCCTCTCTTAAACAAATAAAGAAATAAAAATAAAGTTATTGCTAAAATATTTAAAAAAGAAAAGCCCAGGATTGGTTCAGCAGAGTCCACACATGTTAAGGACAGCAAATGACATGCAAAAGGGCTTTCAAAGTGCGGGTTAGACACGTCTCGGGACACCCAGACCCCTCTAGGACCACCAGATCTCGCCAGGGAAGGGAATGCCCACACTGTCAGGACGCTGATGGGCTGCCAGGAACCATGGCTTACTTTCAACATTCTGAATCAAATAGTGAGTTCTCAGATATTCAGATTTTTCTCTTTTACCTTTTCTTTTATATATATATATATATATATATATATATATATATATATATATATATATGAAATATATATATTATTTCATATATATGCGAAATAAAGAAAAACGAACATATATATGTATATATTATATATATAATGTATATATTATATATATATGTTCATTTTTATTTATTTATTTGAGAGTGACAGAAAGAGAGAAAGAGGCAGATAGAGAGAGAATGGGCGCGCCAGGACCTCCAGCCACTGCAAACAAACTCCAGACGCGTGCACCCCCTTGTGCATCTGGCTAACGTGGGTCCTGGGGAATTGAGCCTCAAATCAGAGTTCTTAGCCTTTACAGGCAAGCACTTAACTGCTAAGCCATCTCTTCAGCCCTACCTTTTCTTTAAAATATATATATATATATATATATATATATATATATATATATATATATATTTATTCATTTGAGAGAGAAAAAGAGACAGAGAAAGAGAGAGGGAGGGAGAAAATGGACGTGCCAGGGCCTTCAGCCATTGTAAAAGAACTCCAGATACATGTGCCCTCTTGTGCATCTGGCTTATAAGAGTCCTGGTGAATCGAACCTGGGTCCTTTGGCTTTGCAGGCAAGTGCCTTAACCACTAAGCCATCTCTCCAGCCTCTTCTACTTAAAAAAAATAAATAAATAAATAAATAAAATATATATATATATAATGTAAAAAAGAGAAAGAGGCAAATACAGAAAGAGAGAGAGAGAATGGGCATGCCAGGGCCTCCAGCCTCGGCAAATGAACCCCAGACGCACACGCCACCTTGTGCATCTGGCTTGCAAGGTTCCTGAGGAACTGAACCTGGGTCCTTTGGCTTTGCAGGCAAACGCCTTAACCGCTAAGCCATCTCTCCAGCCCTCTTTTACCTTTTTGTGGTGGCTTCCCTTGCGCTAAAGAAGTGTTTTACCACCGAGCTACGCCCTCAGCCCTCAGGTTATCTCTGCTGCTGATATTTACTATTTGTTTGCTTGTTGTGACAGGGTCTCCTGTTGCTCAGACTGGCCTTTGACCGTGCTGCGTGACTCCGGATGGCAAGCGCTAGGATTGCCCCGTTTATAGGACGATGAGGATCAGACCCAGTGCTCTGTGGCAGCCAAGCAAGCATTCTGCCAACTGAGCTACATACACAGCCCTCAAGTTATTGTTGTTGTTGTTGTTGTTATTATTATTATTATTTTGGTTTTTCGAAGTAGGGCTTCACCGTAGCCCAGACTAACCTGGAATTCAAGGTGGCCTCAAACTCACAGTGATCCTCCTACCTCTGTCTCCCGAGTGCTGGGATGAAAGGCGTGCACCACCATACCCGGCTTCAAATTATTATTATTATTTTTTTTAATTATCTTAGCCAGGCATGGTGGCACACGCCTTTCATCCCAGCACTTGAGAGGCACAGGTAGGAGGATCGCCGTGAGTTCAAGGCCATCCTGAGATGGTATAGTGAATTCCAGGTCAGCCTGAGCTAGAGTGAGACCCTACCTCAGGAAAAAAAAAAAAAAAAATAGCGTATTAAAGTTGTCCATAATTAAAAAAAAAAAAAAAAAACGAAGAAAAGAGAGGGGCTGGAGAGATTGGAGAGATGGCCTAATGGTTAAGCTTCTTGCCTGCAAAGCCCAAGGACCCGGGTTGGTTCTCCACAGCCCCACATAAGCCAGATGCACAAGGGGGCGCACGTATCTGGAGTTCATTTGCAGTGGCTGGAGGCCCTGATGCACTCATCCTCTCTCTCTCTCTTTCCCTCTCTCTCTAATAAATTACAAAATAAAAAATAAACAAATAAGTTACAATTTTAAAAGCTATAGTAGGGCTGGAGAGATGGCTTAGCGGTTGAGCGCTTGCCTGTGAAGCCTAAGGATCCCGGTTCGAGGCTCGGTTCCCCAGGTCCCACGTTAGCCAGATGCACAAGGGGGCGCACGCGTCTGGAGTTCGTTTGCAGAGGCTGGAAGCCCTAGCGCACCCATTCTCTCTCTCTCCCTCTATCTGTCTTTCTCTCTATGTCTGTCGCTCTCAAATAAATAAATTTAAAAAAAATTTTCCTTTTTATTTATTGATTTCAGTGAGAGATAGATACAGAAATAGGCAGGTACAGAGAGAGAGAGAGAGAGAGAGAGAGATTAGGCATGCCAGGGCCTCCAGCCCCTTAAACGAACTCCAGACGTGTGCGCCTCCTTGCGCATCTGGCTTACGTGGGTTCTGAGGAGTTGAACCTGGGTCCTTTGGCTTTGCAGGCAAGTGCCTTTACCACCAAGCCATCTCTCCAGGGCCTGTTTGAGTTTTTACTGACAACTCCCATAAGTACAGACTACACACCATGATCATAATCCCCTCTCAACACTCCCCTCCCCCCTCCTCCTTCTTTCCAACTGTCTCTCTTCTATTTTTTTCTTTTTGTTTGTTTGTTTGTTTTTGTTTTTCAAGGTAGGGTCTCACTCTGGCTCAGACTGACCTGGAATTCACTATGTAGTCTCAGGGTGGCCTCGAACTCACGGCGATCCTCCTACCTCTGCCTCCCGAGTGCTGGGATTAAAGGCGTGCGCCACCACGCCAGCTTTCTCTCTTCTATTTTGATGCCATGACTTTTGTTTCCTCCTCTGTGCATGTCTCCTGAAGGTAGCATCAGCCTCTATGAGGTCACTTTGTGCCCGGATGACAAGCAGACACAAAGTGCCTGGATGATAAACAGTCTTACCCTTCCTTTGGTTCCTACAGTCTTTCTGCCACCTCTTCCACACTGGTCCCTGAGCCACAGCAGGCCTTGTATGAACAAGTGATGTGGTTCTTTATTTATTTATCAGAGACAGAGGGGTGGGGAGAGAGAGAGAGAGAATGGGCACTCCAGGGCTTCTAGCTACTGCACACCAATTCCAGACATATGCACATCTGACTTTTGTGCGATCTGGAGAATTGAACCTGGGTTCTTGGGCTTTGCAGACGTGCACCTGAACCGCTAAGTCATCTCTCCAGCCCTGATGTGATTATTGATATGGTTAGGCTAACCCTTCCATATTTGTTTCATTTGTTGATTATTCTCTTTATTCTCTCTCTCTCTCTCTCTCTCTCTCTTTTTGGTTTTTTGAGGTAGGGTCTCACTCTAGCCCAGGCTGACCTGGAATTCACTAAGAGTCTCAGGGTGGCCTTGAACTCACAGCAATCCTCCTACCTCTGCTTCCCACTGCTAGGATTAAAGACATGCACTACCACACCCGGCTTGATTCTCTTTTTCTGCATTTAAAAAAAAAAATAATCATTTTTATTTATTTACTTATTACAGACAAAGAGGGAGAATGGGCGCATGCCAGGGCCCCCAGCCACTACAAACAAACTCCAGATGCGTGCACCACCTTGTGCGTCTGGCTTGTGTGGGACCTGGAGAATCGAACCTGGATCCTTAGGCTTCGCAGGCAAGCGCCTGAACCTCTAAGACATCTCTACAGCCCCCTGCATTTTTTTTTTAATTAACGAAGCATTTTTTTTTATTATTATTCAATTCCTATGCTGGGATGGCTGCCAGTAACCTGTCTCTACTCAGGAATGACAGAACCAGCCCACTAAATCCACAGTACAGGTGGTCTTAGCACGGCGTTCCTCCGGACGCATCACAGGAGCGCATAGCCATCCCAACAATCTCCGATACCAGCTGATCGAAACCTGAAAAGTCTCAGCTGGTTGTGGCTAAAGCAGCAAACATTTCCAAACGGCCTGATCACGTGACCATGGAACCCACACTGTAAGGATTGGCTGAAATGTCTCTCCTCCAACACCGCTGACTGTGAACAGTGTAAGGACTTGCCCAGCCGGTCCCCAGATCCCCACACCACATCCAACCCCCAAACACATGCTCTATAAATAGGTTTGAATGACTTCTGAAAGCAAAGGAACTAAGGGTAAGGCCAGGACTGAAAGTCAGGGGACCTGGGTTCGAATCCCGCTCTGCCCCTACCTGGCCCTGCAGCTTTAAGCAAGCCCCTTAATTTCTTTCGTTTTGTTCTTCATTGGTTTGTAAAGGTTCCTTGAGAAAACACAATTGTAGCTGGGCATGGTGGCACACACCTTTAACCCCAGCACTCCATAGGCAGAAGTGGGAGGATTGTCGTGAGTTCAAGGCCACCCTGAGGCTACAGAATGAATTCCAGGTCAGCCTGGGCTAGTGCGAGATCCTACTTAAAAAAAAAAAAAAAAAAAAAAAAGACATAATTGTAATAATTTATTTACCTAAAAAATATATACATGTAGTTGAAAATTAAATAGCACTTAAAATTTTGTGATGAAAAGTAACTGTGTTTACCTCTGTCCCTCACCACTAGTCCTGCTCCCAAGAGACAAGAACCTTTCAGCTGTTTCTTTTAGCTTGGATCTGCATCTGTGGAGGGAGGCAGAGAGGGAAAGTACTGGGAATCGAACCTACAGTCTCAGCCCTTTTCTAAAAACTTGTTTTTAATTTTGTTATTTATTTGAGAGCGAAAGACACAGAGAGAAAGACAGATAGAGGGAGAGAGAGAGAATGGGCGCGCCAGGGCCTCCAGCCTCTGCAAACGCACTCCAGACGCGAGCGCCCCCTTGTGCATCTGGCTAACGTGGGTCCTGGGGATCCGAGCCTCGAACCGGGGTCCTTAGGCTTCACAGGCAAGCACTTAACCACTAAGCCATCTCTCCAGTCCCCTAAAAACTTTTTTAAAAATATTATTTATGTATTTATTTATTTGAGAGAGAGAGAGAATGGACACACTAGGGTCTCTAGCTACTGAGAACGAACTCCAGATGCGTGCACTCCTTGTGCATCTGGCTTACGTGGGTCCTGGGGAATCGAACCTGGGTCCTTTGGCTTTGCAGGCAAACGCCTTACCCACTAAGTCATCTCTCCAGTCTGGGCTTTTCAGCCTTGGGTCTCACATCTCTTCTGGCCCGCGAGGACTGGAAGTTCTAGGTGATCTGAAGAAACAGGTCCTGTGGTGCCTTCCTGGCAAGGCCGTCAAGGACCGAGAGGGAAAAAGGCAGACAGATAGAGAATGGGCGCGCTGGACTCCAGACGTGTGCGCCCCGTTGTACATCTGGCTTCCGTGGGTCCTGGGAATTTAGCCTCAAACCGGGGTCCTTAGGTTTCATTGGCAAGCACTTAACCACTAAGCCATCTTTCCAGCCCTTTCCCCCTGCTTCCCCCGCCATCCAGGTAGGATCTCACTCTAGCCAAGGCTGACCTGGAATTCACTATATAGTCTCAGGGAGGCCTTGAACTCACAGCGATCCTCCTACCTCTGCCTCCAGAGTGCTGGGATTAAAGGTGTGCGCCACCATGCCTGGCAAAAGTTTTTTTTTTTTTAAAAGCAATTTTCTATTTTGTTTTGTTTGAGAGCGAGAGAGAGCGCGAGAAAGGCAAAGAGAGAGAATGGGCACACCAGGGCCTCCAGCCACTGCAAACGAACTCCCCCTTGTGCATCTGGCTAACATGGGTCCTGGGGAATCAAACCTGGGTCCTTTGACTTTGTAGGCAAGTGCCTCAACCACTAAGCCACGTCTCCAGACCTCTAAGAGCTTCTTTTTGTTTTGTTTTGAGACCGGCCTCACTAAACCGTCCGGAGTGCTCTTGAACTTGACTTCCTCTTGAGGGAATCCCACGTGGCTGGGATTACAGGCTTACACCACCAGGTCCAGCTCCATTTCTCTAACTAAGGTGTTCATCCGGCAGTGCCTTACTCTGTCGGTTTAAACCTTCCAGACGTTGCCCCGTGGCCAGTAATGGACCGACACACACCACCACTGTTGCCGTTCTCTCCCTCCAGGGTTCCACCAATGTTCACAACTCCTCTCCGGCGAACCGTGAGGGGTCACACAATACAAGCACACACGTTTCCACTGCTCCAGACTCTAGACAGCAATGCTTGACCTCTACACACTTTGAAAACTAAGACACGAAACCAGGCGTGGTGGCGGCGCACGCCTTTAATCCCAGCACTTGGGACGCAGAGGTAGGAGGATCGTCATGAGTTCAAGTCCACCCTGAGACTACAGAGTGGATTCCAGGTTAGCCTGGATTGCAGTGAAACCCTACGTTGAAAAAAAAAAAGATACGAGGGTCCTTACTTTCCCCTTAGCTCTCTCCTTCTCTTTCTACCTTTCTTACTTTGGATTTTATTTTATTTTAATCAGAGAGAGAGGGAGTGCAAAACAGAGAGAGAGAGAAATGGTACCACAGCACCTCCAATCACTGCAAACGAACTCCAGACGCCTTGTGCACTTGCCTCACCTTGTGCATCTGGCTTACGTGGTATCCGGAGAGTCGAACATGGGTCCTTAGGCTTTGCAGGCAAGCGCCATAACCACTAAGCTACCTCTCCAGCCCCTACTTTGGATTTTAAGTTGTTCAGGTAGTTCACATGGGACATGTGTCCTACAGTCATAATTAAGGCTTCAAAGCGTGGATAATAGATTGCTCCTATCACGCGACGTCTACCTTCTTACCAGCTAAGGAACACTAGTGATTCCAGGTCAGTTACCATCATCCCCTTTCCTTCCTGATGGGCCTGCTGAACTTCCTTCCTTCTCTGGACTTCATTTCTGTCTGTCTTCCTCTCTGTACAGGTCTAGACAGATGGTTGTTCTGCGTTCACTGGTGGCCTCCTCTGTCCCTGATGGAGCATCGCATGACTCCGTGGATTCCCATCCTTCCTTCCTCCTCAGAGTTAGTGTCTGGGCTGGTTGCATGGAAGTCAGCAAAGCCCACATCTGCTTCACTCACAGACGGGTGGGGAATTCCACAGAGCTCTTCCTTTGAAGTTAACCTGGGCCATGTGGCTAGACTGGACCAAATTACATGATTCACTTCCAATTTGAATTTTTTTTTAATATTTTTATTTATTTATTTGAGAGTGACAGGCACAGAGAGAAAGACAGATAGAGGGAGAGAGAGAGAATGGGCGCGCCAGGGCTTCCAGCCTCTGCAAACGAACTCCAGACGCGTGCGCCCCCTTGTGCATCTGGCTAACGTGGGACCTGGGGAACCGAGCCTCGAACCGGGGTCCTTAGGCTTCACAGGCAAGCACTTAACCGCTAAGCCATCTCTCCAGCCCCCCCCCTTTTTTTTTGCTGAAGTAGAGTTGACAATTTTATTAACGATATTTTAATATAAACTTAAAGGAGAAAGGAGGGTGTTCAGAAAAAAAATAAGAGGGGCTAGAGAGATAGCTCAGCAGTTAAGGCGCTTGCCTGCAAAGCCAAAGGACCTCGGTTCAATTCCCCAGGACCCACGTAAGCCAATGGAGAGTGACGGAGACCAGGGATTGAAAACGAATGCAAGTTTGTCATGATGACACACTCCATCTAACATGTGGAAGGCAGGAGCGTGAAAATCACTGCAAGTTCAAGGCCAGCCTGGTCTACATAGCAAGTTTCAGTCAAAAAAAAAAAAAAAAAAAGGTGGGAGGGGCTGGGTGTGGACCAGGGCACATGGAATAGAGGGCACCGTACGGACCAGGCCACACACAGGTAAGATGTGGTGACGTGATCCGTAAAGGGCCACACCATGCCATCTTTGCATCATCTTTCTTTTTGTTGTCAAAATGTTTGGCTTTGGGGGTTGGAGAGATGGCATAGCTGTTAAGGTGCTCACCTGTGAAGCCTAAGAACCCATGTTCAACTCTCCAGATCCCACACAAGCCAGATGCACAAAGGTGGCTCAGTGCACAAGGTCGTACATGCCCACTAGGTGGCACACGTGTCTGGAATTCCATTACAGCGGGTGGAGGTCCTGGTGTGCCAATTCTCTCTCTCTCTTTCTCATTCTCTCTTGCTCTAGCTCTCTCTTGTAAAAACAAATAAATAAAAGTTTAAAAACCTGGGCAGGTGACACAAGCCTTTAACCCCAGCACTCGGGAGGCAGAGGTAGGAGGATCACTGTCAGTTCAAGGTCATCCTGAGACTACATAGTGAATTCCAGGTCAGCCTGAGCTGCTACAGTGAGACCCTACCTCAAAAATCAAAAGAAAGGGGGGGGGGGGAGAAAGGGCCAATCCCTTGGGCTTGCCTCAAAACAAAAGTTTGGCTTTGGGGCTGGAGAGATGGCTTAGCAGTTAAGGCATTTGCTTGCAAAGCCAAAGGGCCTTGTTCGATTCCCCAGGACCCAGGTAAGCCAGATGCCCAAGGTGGCACATGCAGCTGGAATTCATTTGCAGTAGCTGTAGGCCCTGGAGCGCCCTTTCTCTTTCTCTTTCTCTCTCTGTCTCTAATAAATAAATAAGAATGGGGCACTTGCCTGCAAAGCCAAATGACCCAGATTTGATTCCCCAGGACCCTCGTAACCCAGATGCACAAAAGGACCCACACATCTGGAGTTTGTTTGCAGCGGCTGAAAGCCCTGGTGTGCCTATTCTCTCTCTCTCTCTCTCTCTCTCTCTCTCTCTCTCTCTCTCTCTCTCTCTCTCTCTGCCTCTTTTTCTCTTACTCTCTCAAATAAATTTTTTTTTTTCTTTAAAGTTTGGCTTTGGGTAAAGAAGGACGTTAGGTTAGGGAGGGTCCTCAGAAACCAGCAAGTCTCATCTGTCCGTACTGGAAGTTCAGACTGGCCCAGAAAGGGAACAGCCTACCCAAGGACAAAGTCCAGGTTTCCTGACACTTGACTTTGGTAGTCTGTCCCCATCTCTCCCCAGCAAGCCCCAGGATCCTGGCCCCTTACCTTGCTCCAAGCCCACAAGTTCTCAGAGCCTCCAGGCACGATCTGGTGCCCACACTGGCCACTCCCATCTCTTATAGAACCACCACCACCCCCCTCCCTGCCAGCAACAGCCCCCCCGGCATCCGACCCTTAGAAAACGTAGACGTCCCAAGGAGATTAGCTGCTTATAACCATTTGCTAATTACACGTATGGATGTCAATTAATTCATTTCACTAATTAGCCACTCAATGAGCACCACGCACCGAAGAGCTGTAAAACACGGGCATATGGTGAGAGAGGAAGGGGTGCTGTGCGCTCATGCACCATGCAAGGACTGGGGCGAAGGAAGGGTGCGGGTGGCCCGGGCCCCCCCCCCACACACACACACACTCCCAGATAAGTGGAGAGCGGGGTTCAGTGGCTCGGGGAGCTGAGCTGCTGCCTTGAAAGGTAATTACAGCTCTCCACTAACAGTACTGGGAAAACACACACACGCACGCACGCACACACGCAGGCAACCACGCGCAGACAAGCACCCAAGACCGCACACGCAATTCTGTGTGCATATATCTATGTTGACATGCCTATAAGCCCCACTGGGCTTGCACACACGTACATGGACCCAGAGCCACGCGAGAGTCCTTAGACCAGCCCTGGAACAGAAGCTGCAGGGTGGCCATTCTTTCATTGCGTTCGGTGCCAACGGTCTGGGCTCAGCCCTGTACGTAACTCACGAAGGGTGAACTGAGCTTCTCCAAGCCCAGAAGAACTCAGTTGCCCCCGGGGCCACCCCATGGGGAAGGCAGAGCTGGACCAGATGCTGGAGTCAGAGAAAGTGGGTCGGTGGGCTTTGGGGAAGACCAGTTGCTGTAGGAATAACAAAAATTGCTGTTGACCTTACATTAATGCTACTCTCACTTTTGGTAAGAGAATCATCTCTTTTCAGATGGCAGTGAACTTGGGATGACTCAGAAGGCATCACGTTGCTGACAAGAAGGGACAGGAGTGCTCAGCACTGAGACATCTCTATCACACCTTCCAAGGCTCAGGGTCCATTGCAGAAGAGGTGACAGAAAGAATTTAAGAGCCAAAGGAAGGGTAGGACTCCTTACAACGTGCTCCCCCCAGACACAAAATGGCCTGGATATCCATGACCTCACAGTGCCTGACACTACCTACACAAGACCATCATAAAAAGAGGAAAAGATGACGACATCGAAATAAAAGAGAGACTGACTGAAATGGGGAGGGGATATGATGGAGAGTGGAGTTTCAAAAGGGAAAGTGGGGGGGGGGAAGGGAGGGTATTAACATGGGATATTTTTTATAATCATGGAAGTTGTTAATAAGAATTTGAAAACAATAAAAATAAAATGTAATGCATTCATTCGACTTAAAAAAAAAAAAAAAGAAAAGGAAAGGAAAAAAATTGCTGTTGAGGTAAGTGTGGTGATGCGCTCCTTTAATCCCAGCACTCGGGAGGCAGAGGTAGGAGGATCGCCGTGAGCTCAAGGCCACCCTGAGACTACATGGTGACTTCCAGGTCAGCCTCGGCTAAAGCGAGACCCTTCCTCGAGGGAAAAATAATGCTGTTGGGCTGCAGAGATGGTTTAGCGGTTAAGGCATTTGCTGGCAAAGCCAAAGGAAACAGGTTCGATTCCCAGAACCCATGTAAGCCAGATGCACACAAGGTGGCACATGGGTCTGGAGTTTGTTTGGGCTAGGGGCCCGTGCTTGCCTATTCTCCCTCTCTATCTGCCTCTGTTTTTCTCTCTCTCATAAATAAATAGAAGTAGCATTTGAAAAATATATTATTCCCAAGCTTCATTCCACAGAGATAAGAAAGAGCATTGATAGGAGGAGACAGGCAGCTGGGACTCAGGATACCGGGGGAGAGAACCTTCCAGCCAATAGGCTCGCTCTGAGTCAACTCTCTCACCCTGCCTCCACCCACGCACACAGGGTGGCTCAGGCCCCAGATGACGTACGCAGACTGTCAGGCTGGCAAGGGTTGTGTCACAGAGAAGCTGGAGCCACACTTGACCACAGCGCTACCTGCAGCCAGGAAAAGCCTGGCTGGGAAAGTCAAGTCAGAGCCAAGCCAAGGACCTGCTAGGGAGTCCTTCCCCTCTGGCCTGCCATCCCTTGGTACTGGACTGGCCTGTGCCACCTCTCCGCATGCCCACAATGTCTGCACGGTCTGACCTTTCCCCAAAAATCAAAAACAAATGTTTCTGGGCTGGAGAGGCGGCTTAGCGGCTAAGGCGCTTGCTTGCGAAGCCTAAGGACCTAGCTTTGACTCCCCGGGTCCCACGTGAGCCAGATGCATGGGTAACACATCTGGAAGGTCGCGTGTGCGCACGAGGTGACACACGTGACCGGCGTTCGATTACAGTGGCTGGATTCCCTAGCATGCCAATATTCTCTCTACCTCTCTCTTGCATAAAAACAAAGACAAATAAATAGGGCTGGAGAGATGGCTTAGCAGCTAAGTGCTTGCCTGTGAAGCCTAAGGACCCCGGTTCGAGGCTCGATTCCCCAGGACCCACGTTAGCCAGATGTACAAGAGGGCATATGCATCTGGAGTTCGTTTGCAGTGGCTGGAGGCCCTGGTGTGCCCATTCTCCCTCTCTCTCTCCCTCTCACTCTCTCTGTCTTTCTCTCTGTGTGTCTGTAGCTCTCAAATAAATAAATAAAAATAAACAAAAATAATAATAAATAAATAGACCCAGGCGTGGTGGCGCACACCTTTAATCCCAGCACTCGGGAGGCAGAGGTAGGAGGATCACCATGAGTTTGAGGCCACCCTGAGACTACATAGTGAATTCCAGCTCAGCTTGGGCTAGAGTGAAACCCTACCTCAAAAAAAATTTTTTAATTAAAAATATTAAAAATAAATAAATAACCAAGCCAGACATGGTGGCACACCCCTTTAATCCCAGCCCTCCAGAGGCAGAGGTAGGAAAATTGCCATGAGTTCGAGGCCACCCCGACACTACATAGTGAATTCCAGGTCGGCCTGGACTACAGTGAGACCCTACCTAAAAAAAACCAATCAATAAATAAATATTTCTCCAGTTTTAGGGTAAAGAAGCAAAATTCTACGAAGCCATCCAGCCTCCCCTGATGTCACCGCAGGAAGGGACAGTAAGGGACCACAAATCAGGAGACTCACTTGCTCATCTAGCCTGCACACACACTGAACTCAGGACTAGATGGTCTTACACATGAACTCTTCTCAGCAAAAACGAAGGAGAGGAGGAGGAGGAGGAAGAGGAGAAGGAGAAGGAAGAACCTTAAACTTTACAGGCTAAACATCTTCCTGTGGGAGCAACAGAAACAAGTTTCTAGCAGAGAAGAAATCTGCTGGCTCAGGCTGGGGAAGCCCAGCTGGTAGAGTCTTTGCCCAGCCTGCACAAAGTGCCAGGATTCAACCCTGGGCACCACAGAAACTAGCTCATAGCCTCAGTCCCAGCAGTGGGAGGCAGGAAGGTCAGAAGTTCAAGGCCATCTCCAGTTTGAGGCCAGCCTGGAATATATGAGTCCCTCCTCATAGATAGATCAGATCGATCGATCGATCGATCGATCGATAGATAGATAGATAGATAGATAGATAGATAGATATGTTTGTTTTTGTTTTGTTTTGTTTTGCGATAGGGTTTCATTCTAGCCCAGGCTGACCTGGAATTCACTGTGGAGTCTCAGGCTGGCCTCGAACTCACAGCGATCCTCCTACCTCTGCCTCCTGAGTGCTGGGATTAAAGGTGTGCGCCATCACACCTAGCTACACACTTTTTTTTTGGTGTTTTTGTTTGTTTGTTTTTGTAAATATTTATTTATGAGTGAGATGGGGCCAGAGAATGAATGGGTGTGTGTACCAGGACCTCTTGCCACTTGCAAAGGAGCTCCAGACTCTTACCACTTCATACATCTGTCTTTCCATGGGTACTGGAGAATCAAACCCTATGGTCAGGCTTTTGCAGGCAAGTACCTTTACCCGCTGAGCCATCTCTCCAGCCAGATGGATTAGCGGTTAAGGTGCCTGCCTGTGAAGCCAAAGGACCCAGGCTCAGTTCTCCAAGACCCAAGCAAGCCAGATGCACAAGGAGGCGCATGCATCTGGAGTTCATTTGCAGCAGCTGGAGGCCCTGGCGTGCCCATTCTCTCTCTCTCTCTCTCTCTCTCTCTCATCTGGTTGGCTGGGCTCATGGCCACAGGAATGCTCTATGTTCAGGTTGGCTGGATGTAAAAATGGGATTTCTCACAAACTCCTTGAGAGTGTGAAGCCTAGAGAGACGAGGAGGAGGAACCAACATCCACTTTGAAGTGAGTGATGCAGGGGTTACCAGTCCCTTTTGTCGCTAAGGAAACCAAAGCTGAGAAAGGGGACCATCCTAATAAAAACTACACACTAAGGACTACTAAACGGCTTGACACCCGGCATGAAGACACACACCTCTGATCCCAGCAATTGACGGGCAAGGGTAGGATGGCCTTGAGTTCGAGGCCACCCTGAGACTACAAGGTGAATTCTAGATCAGCCTGGGCTAGAGTGAGACTCTATCTTGAAAAACAAAAATTAAAAATAAAATAAAAATAAAATCTGGGTGTGGTGGAGCACGCCTTTAATCCCTTTTAATCCTTTAATTCGGGAGGCAGAGGTAGGAGGATCGCAGTGAGTTTGAGGCCACCCTGAGACTCCATAGTGAAATCCAGGTCAGCCTGGGCTACAGTGAAACTCTACCTCAAGAAACCATAAAAAGCCTCCAGCCCCTCATTAAAAAAAATATATATATATATATATTTATTTAATTGAGAGAGGACAAAAAGGAAGAGGCAGGGAGAAAGAGAGAATGGGCACACCAGGGCCTCCCGCCACTGCAAACGAACTCCAGACACATGCGCCCCCTTGTGCATCTGCCTTATGTGGAGCCTTGGGGAATCGAACCAGGGTCCTTAGGCTTCGAAGGCAAATGCCTTAGCTGCTGAGCCATTTCAACAGCCTCCCCCCCCCCTTTTTTTAAGCACAAAGAAAGATTTCTTTGGAGGTTACTGAGCAAGCCCATGGAACAAGAAAAGTGGCAAGGATATAGGTAATAGGTCCAGGACCCCTGGACCTGCAACATTAGCCAAATTCTTTCTTTTTTTTCTTTTTTTCTTTCTTTTTTTCTTTTTCAAGGTAGGGTCTTGCTCTAGCCCAGGCCGACCTGGAATTCACTGTGAAGTCTCAGGGTGGCCTCAGACTCAAGGCAATCCTCCTACCTCTGCCTCCCGAGTGCTGGGATTAAAGGCGTGCATTACCATGCCCAGCTCTAACCAGACTCCTGACAGGGATCATGGCTAGAGAATGAGGATGTACGCTTGCTCTAGGTAGATCACCTTCTCCAAGATCATGTAGTATCAGCAAGAGTAAGGGAAGTGAAAGGAGGGGGTTATGATCATGGTATATTGTCTATACATAAATGAAAGTTGTCAATAAATGTTGTGTTATTTCAGTATTTTTTATTTATTTTAGAGAGGGGGAGGGAGGGAGAATTGGCACACCAGGGCCTCAGCCACCGCAATGGAACCCCAGACGCTTGCGCCACCTAGCGGGCATGTGTGACCTTGCGCTTGCCTCACCTTTGTGGGTCTGGCTTATGTGGGATCTGGAGAGTTGAACATGGGTCCTTAGGCTTCGCAGGCAAGCACCTTGACGGCTAAGCTGTCTCTCCAGCCTATCAATAAATTTTTTTAAAAAAAATGATTTTCCAGGGATGAAGAAATGGCTTAGCAGAAAAGGCATTTGCCTATGAAGCCAAAGGACCCAGATTCGATTCCCCAGGACCCACGTTAGCCAGATGCACAAGGGGCACATGCATCTGGAGTTCATTTGTAGTGGCTGGAGGCCCTGGCATGCCCATTCTCTCCCTCTCTCTCTCTCTCTCTCTCTCTCTCTCTCTCTCTCTCTCCTATCTCTGTCTCTGATTGTAAATAAATAAATAAAATTTTTAAAAAACTAAAATAATTACATGAATGAATAAATAAATTTTTTAAAAAAGGAAAAAAAGAAAGGAAGTCTATTTTTAATAAAATGATTTTCCAGGGCTGGAGAGATGGCTTAGTGGTTAAGCGCTCGCCTGTGAAGCCTAAGAACCCCGGTTCAAGGCTTGGTTCCCCAGGTCCCACGTTAGCCAGATGCACAAGGGGGCGCACACGTCTGGAGTTCGTTTGCAGTGGCTGGAAGCCCTGGCGCGCCCATTCTCTCTCTCTTGCTTTATCTGTCTTTCTCTCTGTGTCTGTCGCTCTCAAATAAATAAATAAATAATGAACAAAAAATATTAAAAAAATAAAATAAAATAAAATGATTTTCCAGAGCCCGCACGGCAGCGCACACCTTTAATCCCAGCACTCGGGAGGCAGAGGTAGGAGGATCGCCATGAGTTCGAGGCCACCCTGAGACTACAGAGTGAATTCCAGGTCAGCCTGAGCTAGAGCGAGACCCTACCTCGAAAAACCCAAATAAATAAATAAATAAAAATAAAAAACGATTTCTCAATAACAACAAGTACATAACAATAGTGACACTGGCATTTCTATTTAGAGGGAGAAAACTTTGCCTAGAGCCCCATTACACCCACGCTCTGTCAGCAGTTGTGAGCACATGCTATCGGGTCTGGGTCTCGACACGGCTGGGCCACATTCCACCTGCCCTACCCTGGCCAAAATACAACCTCGAAACTCACCACCAGCATCCCCAAGTCCAAGTCCAAGGAGCCGGGCCCTGCCACCAGTATTTCACCTGCTGACCACAGCCATCCGAGCTTAACGACGTCAACGATGGCGCTGGTGACAGTCGTGAATTACCTTGCAGCCAACAGCAATTCCCCAGGACCCACACAAGCCAGATGCACGAGGGGGCACATGCATCTGGAGTTCATTTGCAGCGGCTGGAGGCCCTGATGTGCTCATTTTCTCTCCCTCTTTCCCTCTCTCTTTCTTTCTCAAATAATTAAATGAAAATAAAATATTAGGGCTGGAGAGATAGCTTAGTGGCTAAGGCGTTTGCCTGCAAAGCCAAAGGACCTTCATGGGCCTTCAGAAATGCCACACTCAGGGGCACAGGGTACCAGGGCCTCTCTAGCTGCCCGGCTATGCTTCTAGATGTCCTGGAACATGGGGTGGCATTTCTGTGGGGATGTCAAGGCAGTGGGTTTTCTCTTAGCCTCTGGGACCAGGGCAACCTGGTTGATTCCCCCCCACCCCACCCCCAATTTAGTTTCTAGGACCTAGGCTTAATTAAGGAGCCCCACAGGGTAACACCGCCTCTCTCTGAGACAGAGGAAGAGGCAGAGGGAATGGGCGCGCCAGGGCTTCCAGCCACTACAAATCAACTCCAGGTGCTTGCGCCCCCTTGTGCATCTGGCTTACATGGGTCCTGGGGAATCGAACCGGGGTCCTTGGACTTCGCAGGCAAACGCCTTAACCGCTAAGCCATTTCCCTAGCCCAACCTCCTTAACTACTTAATTCTTCCTGGTCTGCCACAGAGCATTGCACAATGTGGCCCAGACCCCCTGCTCTGGCCTCATCTACCTCCAAGCCACTTGGGCCTGCTGAAAGCGCCCTGTGTCCCTTCCTCAAACCAACCTCCATCAGAAGCAAGCCTGTCCCTCCACAGATGGATAACATCAGCAGAAGCGGGGACTCAGTACTATCAGCCCGGGGCCCGAGCGTGTGGAACCATGAGTGAGTAACTGAAATTCAGAGCTGGGCCACAGGGCACCAAACAAAGATGGCCCCAGCATTGAGGGCTGGTGGCCAGCGCTGCCTCCTAAGGGAATGCTATACTCTGAAGTCCAAGCCCACACCCACCACCTTATACAGCAGTAAAATTCCTCCACCTGTGTCTGCTCTGGATCTTTGAGCACACTGCCTCCCCATGGGAGCCATCAAAACTGCAGTGGGGGGGGCCTGGAGGGATGGCTTCATGGTTGAGGCACTTGCCTGCAAAGACAAAGGACCCAGGTTTGATTCCCCAGGACCCACGTAAGCTAGATGCACAAGGGGTGTACATGCAGCTGGAGTTCATTTGCAGTGGCTGGGGGCCCTGGCGCACCCATTCTCTCTCTCTCTCTCTCTCCCCCGACTATTTCACTCTCTCTCTCAAATAAACAAACAAAACTGCAGTGAGGGCTGGAGACATGGCTTAGCGGTTAAGGCGCTTGCCTGCAAAGCCAAAGGACCCAGGCTCGATTCCCCAGGACCCACACAAGCCAGATGCACAAGGGGGCACATGCATCTGAAGTTCATTTGCAGCACCTAGAGGCCCTGATGTGCTCATTTTCTCTCCCTCTTTCCCTCTCTCTTTCTTTCTCAAATAATTAAATGAAAATAAAATATTAGGGCTGGAGAGATAGCTTAGTGGCTAAGGCGTTTGCCTGCAAAGCCAAAAGACCTTAGTTCAATTCCCCAGGACCCCACGTAAGCCAAATGAACAAGGGGGCGCATGCGTCTGGAGTTCGTTTGCAGTGGCTGGAAGCGCTGGCACACCCTCTCTCTCTCTCATTCTGCCTCTTTCCCTCTCTCAAATAAATAAATACAAATAAAATATTAGCTGGGCATGGTGGCACACGCCTTTAATCCCAGCCCTCAGGAGGCAGAGGTAGGAGTATTGGTGTGAGTTCAAGGCCACCCTGAGATGGCAGAGTGCATTCCAGGTCAGCCTGGACTAGTGTGAGACCCTATCTCAAAAAAAAATTAAATATTAAATATTAAAAAAACTAGCTGGGTGTGGTGGCACATGCCTTTAATCTCAGCACTCAAGAAGCTGAGGTAGGAGGATCACTGTGAGTTTGAGACCAGCCTGAGACTACATAGTGAATTCCAGGTCAACCTGGGCTACAGTGAGACCCTACCTCAAAAAAAAAAAAAAAAAAAAAAAACCTGCAGTGGGAAGCTGGGGCGATTGCTCAGTGGGGTCAAAGGCACACTTGCTCACAAAACTTCCCAGCCTGGTTTATTCACCATTCACCAGTACCCATGTAAAGCCAGACCCACAAAGGGTATCTGGAGTTCAAATGTAGAATCCAGAGGCCCTGAAGTTCCCCTACTCTATCCCTTGGCCCTTTCACAAAATAAGAGAAAATAAAATAAAATAAAATAAAATAAGAGAAAATAAAATAAAATAAGAGAAAATAAAATAAAATAAAATAAGAGAAAATAAAATAAAATAAAATAAAATAAGAGAAAAGAAAAGAAAAGAAAAGAAAAGAAAAGAAAAGAAAAGAAAAGAAAAGAAAAGAAAAGAAAAGAAAAGAAAAGAAAAGAAAAGAAAAGAAAAGAAAAACAAGGGCTGGAGGGATGGCTTAGCAGTTAAGGTGTTTGCCTGCAAAGCCAAAGGACCCGGGTTTGATTCCCCAGGAGCCACGTAAGCCAGATGCACAAGGGGGCGCACGCAGCTGGAGTTCGTCTGCCGTGGCTGGCGCGCCCATGCTCTCCCTTTCTCTCTCTGCCTCTTTCTCCTCTCAAATAAATAAAATATATTTGAAAAAAAAAAAAAAGCTCATCTCCCCTGTGATAAGGCCCTTAGTCTGGCTATGATCATGGTACACTATTTGCCTGGCTCAGTGGCACACACACACACACACACACACACGCATGCACGCACGCACACACACACCCTTGAAGACCACCTCCTCACGTACAGGCCATAAGCGCCAAGAGTGAATCGCTCATTTGACCTTCCACAGATCACAAGAGAAGGTCCCCTTTAATCTGGAATGATGGCTTCCAAGGGCTCCACACGCCTTACCACGCACCGGGAGCCCAGAGGACGCGGAGAAAGTGAGGCTTCAGGGAGGGACAAACGAAGAGTGAGCAGATCAACAAGGAGGGAAGAAAGAGAGGCACAGAAAGACAGATGGATGGCAAGCCCTCCCCAAGTCCATGACCCCGGGCTCCAGGAAAAATTCCAGCTCTGTTTAACACAGCCCTCTTACACTCTCTTCTGGCAAATGCAGAACACAATGTAAGGAACTTTGTTCTTCCAAACGTGTTGGGCTTACAACAAACACTCTATGGAAAAAAAGAATACTTTGAAAAGCCCTTTAGATGGTCTAGTGTGGGGACACAGGCCTATAATCTGTGTTCAGAGGCTGAGGCAGGAGGATCATAAATTCAAGACCACCTTGGGCTGCATAGCAAGACCTTGTTTCAGGAAATTAACAAAAAAAAAAGAAAAAAAAGAGGGCTGGAGAGATGGCTTAGCAGTTAAGTCTTTCTCCTGCCCTCAAACAAATAAGTACAAAATAAAAAATATTTAAAAAAAATTTTTTTAAATAAAGTTAGCCAGGTGTGGTGGCACACGCCTTTAATCCCAGCACTCGGGAGGCAGAGGCAGGAGGATCGCCATGAGCTCAAGGCTACCCTGAGACCGCAGAGTAAATTCCAGGTCAGCCTTGGCTAAAGTGAGACCCTACCTAGAAAAAAAAATAAATAAAATCATGGGCTGGAGAGATGGCTTAGCAGTTAAGCACTTGCCTGAGGACCCCGGTTCGAGGCTCGATTCCCCAGGACCCACGTTAGCCAGATGCACAAGGGGGCGCACGCGTCTGGAGTTCCTTTGCAGTGGCTGGAGGCCCTGGCGCGCCCATTCTCTCTGTCTCTCTCTCTGCCCTTCTCTCTGTGTCTGTAGCTCTCAAATAAATAAAAATGAACAGAATAAATTCACCAACCACCCAGAGCGTAGACCTCTGTAAGGGGGAAGCTGAGAAACCTGACTTTGTGATTGGAGCCAGGGGGAGCCCACTGAAGTCTGAAGCCCCCTCTACAACTGCCAGGCACTTCCAGGCACAGGCTGGAGCCTTCAGGAGAGGGGCCTGAGCTGCCAGGCACGGCTAAGGACCCCCTGAGCCTGGCACACCTGAGCTTAGGCTCTGCCCATAGCCCTGTGACCTTTGGCCAGTTGCCTAGGAAACTTTTTCTCAGCCAGCAGCCTTCACAGTCCATCCCCCCTGAGACCCTAGATCACCTGACCTCTCCCCACCCCACCATTGTCCCCATATGCTAATTAGGCGTCAAGAATGAACCTGGTACACCCAATCCCCTTAGGACCCTTCCCCTGCCCTAGACGCTTACAAACCCATTTCCCAGACAAGAAACTGAGAGAGCTCTTCACCGAAACTATCTCCTGGGAATGATTCTTTCTCTCGTCACATGCTCGCCCACCCCACTTGCCTGGGAGCCTCTGGGGGGGGACCATGGCCAGCCCCGGAGCAAGAGCCTCCAAGGAGGAGTAGAAGGAACACAGGACAATTGGGCAGACTGGTGTCCCACTTTGCTCTCTCATGAGTACCTGAACCAACCCATGCCAGTCAGGTGCCAGCTCCTGGAGAAGATAAGCAGGTCAGCCAGGCCAAATAAGCCAATAGGTGCAATAGTGGCACGTCTGTCATGGTGGAAACCAACTGCCCTCTAATTGGACTGGAGGCCCACTCCATGGGAGGGACTACATCCCTGATACTGAAAACCTACAACAGGGGTAGTCATGAGCCCTAGGGGTGTAACGTCTGCTGCTGTCTGGCTAAGTGTATATACTATGCTCACCAAACTGCCCAGTGAGCACTTCTCTTAATGTTCATACCCTTATATTAATGCTACTCTCACTTTTGGCTAGAGAATCTTCTCTTTTCAGATGGCAGTGACCTTGGGATGACTCAGAAGGCATCATGGTGCTGGGAAGAAGTGACAGAGGAGTGCTCAGCACTGAAACATCTCTATCACACCTTCCAAGGCTCAGGGTCCATTGTGGAAGACGTGGTGGAAAGAATGTAAGAGCCAAAGGAAGGGCAGGACTCCTTACAATGCGCTCCCCCCAGGCAAAAAATGGCCTGGATATCCATGACCTCACAGTGCCTGACGCTACCCACACAAGACCATCATAATAGGAGGAAAAGATGACATCAAAATAAACGAGAATGCTGGAGATATGGCTTAGTGGTTAAAGCACTTGCCTGCAAAGCCAAAGGACTCACGTTCGATATCCCAGTACCAAGGTAAACCAGATGCACAAGGTGGCGCATACATCTGGAGCACATTTGCAGTGGCTAGAGGCCCTGATGTGCCCATTCTCCCTCTATCTGCGTGCCTCTCTCCCTCCCTCCCTCCCTCCCTCCCTCTCTCTATCTCTCTCTCTCTCTCTTGATGAATAAATCTTTGTTTTTTTTTTTGTTTTTTTTTTGAGGTAGGTGTTCACGCTAGCTCAGACTGACCTAGAATTTACTATGTAATCTCAGAGTGGCCTTGAACTCACAGTGATCTTCCTACCTCTGCCTCCCACGTGCTGGCTGGAATTAAAGACATACGCCACCAAGCCCGGCTTTACATCAATTTTTTTTGGGGGGGGTTTTCAAGGTAGGGTCTCACTGTAGCCCAGGCTAACCTGGAATTCACTATATAGTCTCAGCTGAATAAAATAGTTTTAAAAATATTATGTATTTATTTATTTATTAGAAAGAGAGAATGGATTTGCCAGGGTCTCTAGCTATTGCAAACAAACTCCAGACCCATGTGCATCTGGCTTATGTGGGCCATGAGGAGTCAAACCTGGGTCCTTAGGCTTGGCAGGCAAGTGCCTTAACTGTTAAGCCATCTCTCCAGCCCTTTTGAATAAAAATTATTTTTTTTAATTTTTAATAAATAAGATTGAGCTGGGCGTGGTGGTGCACGCCTTTAATCCTAGCACTCGGGAGGCAGAGATAGGAGGATCGCTGTGAGCTCAAGGCCACCTTGAGACTACATAGTGAATTCCAGGTCAGTCTGGGCTAGAGTGAGACCCTACCTCGAAAAACCAAAATAATTATAATAATAATAACAATAATAAAATAAATGAGATTGACAGGGGGAAGGGAAATGAGGGAGAGTAGATTTGTGAAGGGGAAAATGGGGGAAGAGAGAATCATCGTGGTTTATTGCCTATAATTAATGGACGTTGTCAATTTAAAAAAGGTGAAAAGAGCCGGGCATGGTGGCACACACCTTTAATCCCAGCACTTAGGAGGCAGAGGTAGGAGTATCACCATGAGTTCAAGGCCATCCTGAGACGATGTAATGAATTCCAGATCAGCCTGGTCCAGAGTGAGACCCTACCTCATGAACAAAAAAAAAAAAAAGAAAGAAAAGAGGGGGGGCTGGAGAAATGGCTTAGCCGTTAAGGCGCTTGCCTGTGAAGCCTAAGGACCCATGTTCAACTCTCCAGATCCCACCTGAGCCAGATACACAAAGGTGAAGCAAGCGCAAGGTCGCACATGCCCACTAGGTGGCGGACATGTCTGGAGTTTGATTGCAGTGGCTGAGGCCCTGGTGCACCAATTCTCTCTCTCTCTCTCTCTCTCTCAAAAAAGGAGGAGGTTAAAGAAAACAGAGAACAGGGCTGGAGAGATGGCTTAGCGGTTAAGCGCTTGCCTGTGAAGCCTAAGGAACCTGGTTCAAGGCTCGGTTCCCCAGGTCCCACGTTAGCCAGATGCACAAGGGGGCGCACGCGTCTGGAGTTCGTTTGCAGAGGCTGGAAGCCCTGACACGCCCATTCTCTCTCTCTCCCCCTATCTGTCTTTCTCTCTGTGTCTGTCGCTCTCAAATAAATAAATTAATTTTTTTAAAAAAAGGAGGAAGTTAAAAAAAAAAACAGAGAACAGGCCACACATATTCACTTATTGCTTCTTGACCTTCCTGAACCACCTCAAGTCACTGCCAACAAGAAAGGTTGTCCCCACCATGTGGCCCTCAAACAAGGACCAAAACAGATAATCCCGTCCCTTTCAGCTCAGCCAGTCTGTCCGTCTGCCACAGTGGCAGATGCCAGTGTTGGCAGCAGAAAGCAGAAACAACTTTCACTAGACTTGTGTTAGAAATGCCATTATCGGTCTGGAGGGATGGCTTAGCGGTTAAGCACTTGCCTGTGAAGCCTAAGGACCCCGGTTCGAGGCTCGGTTCCCCAGGTCCCACGTTAGCCAGATGCACAAGGGGGCGCACGCGTCTGGAGTTCGTTTGCAGAGGCTGGAAGCCCTGGCGCGCCCATTCTCTCTCTCTCCCTCTATCTGTCTTTCTCTCTGTGTCTGTCGCTCTCAAATAAATAAATGAATAATTAAAAAAAAAAAAAAAGAAATGCCATTATCCCCTTACAAGCAAGAGTTACTAGGATAGCATTATTAACATCTCTCTTTTCCTTCCTTTCTTCCTAAAATCCTTCCTTCCTTTCTTTCTCTTTCGAGGTAGGGTCTCACTCTGGCCCAGGATGACCTGGAATTCCCTATGTAATCTCAGGGTGGCCTTGATCTCCCGGCAATCCTCCTACCTCTGCCTCCCAAGTGCTGGGATTAAAGACATGTGCTACCATGCCTGGCTTCTTCTTTTTTTTTTTTTAATACGTTTGATTGATTTATTATTTAAAGGAGAGAGAATGGTCATGCCAGGGCTTTCAGCCACTGCAAACGAACTCCAGACGCATGTACCCCTTGTGCATCTGGCTTACATGGGTCCTGGAAAATCAAACTGGGATCCTTTGGTTTTGCAGGCAAACGCCTTAACTGCTGAGCCATCTCTTCCCTAACATCTCTCGATGAGCACCTTCTGCCAGAGATGAGCTGAGAAGAAACCAGAAATTAGGGATATGCACAAAGAAATGAGTTGCAGGGATGGAGGGATGACTTAGCAGTTGAGGTGCTTGCTTACAAAGCCAAAGGAAACAGGTTCAATTCCCCAGGACCCACATAAGCCAGATACACAAGGCGGCAAATGTGTCTGGAGTTTGTTTGCAGTGGCTGGAGGCCCTGGCACGGCTCTCTCTCTCTCTCCATCTAAAATAAGGAAATAAAAATATTTTAGGCCTGGTGTGGTGGCGTACGCTTTTAATCCCAGCACTCAGGAGGCAGAGGTAGGAGGATTGCTATGAATGAGCTCAAGGCCAGCCTGAGACTCCATAGTGAACTCCAGGTCAGCCTGGGCTAGAATGAGACCCTACCTCGAAAAACCAAAATATATGTGTCTGTTTGTCTGTCTGTCTGTCTGTCTGTATGTATGTATATATGAATGAGGGCTGGAGAGATGGCTTAGCGGTTAAGTGCTTGCCTGTGGAGGCTAAAGACCCCAGTTCAAGGCTCAATTCCCCAGTACCCACATAAACCAAATGGACAAGGTGGCATATGTTTCTGGAGCTCATTTTCAGTGGCTGGAGGCCCTGATTCATATTCTCTCTCTCTCTCTCTCTGTCTCTCTCTCCCTCTTTCTCTCTCTCTCTCTCTGTATGTACCTCTCAAATAAATAAAGCTAGAGTAAGACCCTACCTCAGAAAACCAAACAAACAAACAAAAAATGTCGACAGGACTTACTGCCAACAAGTCATTCCCCAGGTATAGTCCAAGATTGGCAAGAAAAAAGGAAGCAGATTTTCTGAAACTGATATAAGAGCCCTTTGCGATGTGCAGAAAGCAAAGCTCTGACATACCAGCACAGAGAACGCGGCTGCAGGTGAGGTGTGGGGTTCAGGATTGAGGATTGCAGGTGAGGTGTGGGGTTCAGGAGTGAGGAGTGCAGGTGAGCTGTGGGGTTCAGGAGTGAGGAGTGCAGGTGAGGTGTTGGGCTCAGGTGTGAGGAGCAGGAGTGAGGGCTGCTGGTGAGGTGTTCAAAATGGGAAACTGAGGTCAGCATAGTTCACGATGTCTCCACTTCGTGGGATGAAAATTGAGCTCAGCTCTGCCTGGGTGTAAAAACCATAAGCTTCCCAGGTAGCCACAGAAATCCAAAGTGAAGATCCAACCTTGAGGCACAGTTCAAAGTGTCTGTGGGAAACATCTAGGCCAGAACGTGGGGCTGTGGTACGTGCCGAGGACACCAGGCGCGGTGCCTGCACCTTCCCATCCCACTTCGGGCCAAATTACCCATTTCATCTTCCCTGGACCATGTCATCATCCCTGCACCATCATCCTTCCTGGACCACCTCATCCTCCCAGGATCATGTGATCCTCCCTGGACCACCTCATCCTCCCTGGATCACCTCCTCCTCCATGGACCACCTCCGCCTCCCTGGATAGCCTCATCCTCCATGGATCATGTCATCCTCCCTGGACCACCTCCTCCTCCTTGGACCTCCTCCTCCCTGGATAGCCTCATCCTCCATGGATCACATCATCGTCCCTGGATTACCTCATCCTCCCGGGATCACGTCATCCTCCCTGGACCACCTCATCCTACCTGGATCACTTCATCCTCCCTGGATCACCTCCTCCTCCCTGGATCACCTCCTCCTCCCTGGACCACCTCCTCCTCCCTGGACCACCTCCTCCTCGCTGGATAGCCTCATCCTCCATGGATCACATCATCCTCCCTGAACAACATTATTCTCCCTCATTTTCACCACCTCATTTTCCATGGATCATTTCATCCTCCCTGGATCCCCTCATACTCCGTGGATAACCTCATCCTCCCTGGATCACCTCATCCTCCCTGGATCACTTCATCCTCCCTGGATCACCTCATCCTCCCTGGATCACCTCATCCGCCCTGGACCACGTCCTCCACCCTGGATCACTTCAACCTCCCTGAACAATGTCATCCTCCCTGGACCACCTCATTTTCCATGGATCATTTCATCCTCCCTGGATCCCCTCATCCTCCATGGATCACCTCATCCTCCATGGATCACCTCATCCTCCCTGGATCACTTCATCCTCCGTGGATCACATCATCCTCCCGGGATCACCTCATTCTCCCAGGATCATGTCATCCTCCCTAGACCACCTCAACCTCCCTGGACCACTTCATCCTCCCTGGATCACCTCATCTTCCCTGGATCACCTCATCCTCCCTGGATTACTTCATCCTCCATGGATCACATCATCCTCCCGGGATCACCTCGTCCTCCTGGGATCACGTCATCCTCCCTGGACCACCTCAACCTCCCTGGATCACCTCATCCTCCCTGGACCACCTCATCCTCCCTGGATCACCTCATCCTCCCTGGATCACGTTATCCTCCCTGGACCACCTCAACCTCCCTGGATCACCTCATCCTCCCTGGACCACCTCTCCTCCGTGGACCACTTCATCCTCCCTGGATCACCTCATCCTCCCTGGATCACCTCATTCTCCTTGGACCACCTCATTTTGCATGGATCATTTCATCCTCCCTGGACCACCTCAACCTCTCTGGATCACCTCATCCTCCCTGGACCACCTCCTCCTCCCTGGATCACCTCATCCTCCCTGGACCACTTCATCCTCCCTGGATCACCTCATCCTCTTTGGACCACCTCATCCTCCCTGGACCACCTCATTTTCCATGGATCATTTCATCCTCCCTGGATCCCCTCATCCTCCCTGGACCACCTCAACCTCCCTGGATCACCTCATCCTCCCTGGATCACTTCATCCTCTCTGGTCCCAGACACACACACACCCCCACCCCCACACCCCCCACACCCCACCCCCAGTGCCTAGAAGCTCAGCCTCTCTATAGACACCCCATGGTGGAAACAGCTCATTAAGGGATGGAGAAAATGTGCTGGAACATTAGTTTAATAAATCAATCGCTCCGGCAACTGCCAGCTGCCACCCAGGCGCTCTGGGCTGGGCGGCAAGGGGATGGAGCCCTGGACTTGGCTTCCTTCGAGTCTTGCCCAAACCCAAGGGGTGGGGTCTCTCTTTGCTCCTCCAGCCTACCAAGTTTTTAATCTCTTTGTTTGTCACTTACTGGCCCAGCACCTAGAACCTGAGAGCCCCAGTGTCTTCATCCCTCCCAAGTGGCAGAGGCAACACTCCCAAGTGGAGAAGGGCGCGAGTCAGTGCCAGTGCGCCCTTCCTACCCCAGGGCATCCCTGTGCCATGCACGCCACCCCATCTATGAAAAGTGGTGACGCCCAAGATTATTTCCAGCCCAGCTTTTCAGCACCGAGCTGCGACCCCTCCTCTGCCCCCTCCCCACCAACGAAAGACCTGTTGGAATTGGGAGTGACTGCACCTTCAGGGCCACACAGGACTACCTCCCCCGCCCCATCCTTACCCAGCAAGCTGACCACTTTCCGTTCCCTGGAAAGGAGACAACTGTGGCACCTCCTGCCAAGCACCCAGGATGCCAGGGTTGGCTGGGTTTCTGCAACTGGCTGGGCCCAGTGTCCCTGGTAAACATGAATCCCTCCCTAGCCCCAGCCCTTGCCTCCTTCTGGCTCTGCCCAGAGCTTTGCCCCGGGGAGTGGGGGGGCGACAGGGGGGAGATTCTAGAAGGCTCCTGCTTGTCTCCCGGCTCTTCTCACTGTCCTAGGCAGAGCACAAACAGGAAGAGGCCTCCAGAGCTCTTCCTCCAGCTCAGCTCTGCAGGTGGGTAGAGGGAGGGCTGCAAGAGTGGAAGAAAAAAAAAAATTCAATTACCAGACCTTCTATTTGTCAACTCCTCCCTCCCCATTGACTTAATTTTCTCCAACCAAGAGGCAAGAGCGAGCCTGCAAACCCTGAGAGGAAACAAGAAACAGGCAAGAAGAGATTTGGGAGGCTGTCCCTGTGGGGGGCCAGAGGGGAGCAGGGAGGGACTTGGCTCAACTGCAGAGGCAGATTCCTTTTTTTAAAAAAAAATATATTCTAATTTATTTATTTGATAGAGAAAGAGGGAGAGAATGGGCACACCAGGGCCTCCAGCCATTGCAAATGAACTCCAGATGTGTGGGCCCTCTTGTGCATCTAGTTTACGTGGGTCCTGGAAAATCGAACCAGGGTCCTTTGGCTTTGCAGGCAAGCGCCTTAACCGCTAAGCCATCCCTGCAGCCCCCAGATTTCTACTTTTTTTTTTTTTTTTTCGAGGTAAGGTCTCGCTCTAGACCAGGCTGGCCTGGAATTCACTATGTAGTCTCAGGGTGGCCTTGAACTCACGTTGGCACTCCTCCTACCTCTGCCTCCTGAGTTTGCCACCACACTCAGTCAATGACAGATTTTATTTGTGGAAGCCTGAAAGGGGCTCTGATCAGATATGTCAAAAGCTACTTCCCAGCCAGGCATGGTGGTGCGCGCCTTTAATCCCAGCACTCTCGGGAGGTAGAGGTAGGAAGATCACCGTGAGTTCAAGGCCACCCTGAGACTCCATCTTGAATTCCAGGTCAGGCTGGATTAGAGAGTGAGACTCTACCTCATAAAACCAGACTGGGGGGTAGACAAGAGGCAGTGGGTACTTGGAACTTTTTGGCTAAGGGTGGTCCACCTTGCCTCCCAGCTGGCGCCATTCCTGAGAAGTGGTTTGAGTCTTTCCAGAGGAGCGATCATTGGGAGGCGTGGTCTGGGTCATTCACTTCAGCCGGGGCGGGGAAGTGATAATTGGGAGGTGTAGTTTCTTCGGGTCACTTTTGGGAAACAGAGTTAGAGTGAAATGGCAATCTCGGAAACGGAGACATTCTGGTTCTGAGAGTCCCAAAAACACGTGTGTGGGGATGGGCCTCCAGAGGGGCCAATAAAACGGGTGGTTCCCCAGACACTCAGAGAAGTGCTCCTCTTCCAGGAAGCCCTCCTTCCTGCCTCTCATAGGCCGGGATGGCCGCACCCTCCGGCTCACAGTCTGTTTAATTCTGTCGCCATGCAGACATGTTGTTTCACGGTTCCTTTTCCCTCTCCCTCTCCCTCTCTCTCCCTCTCTCTCTCTCTCTCTCTCTACAGGTTTCTACTCTGTACCCCAGCCTGTCTTGAAACTCACTACACAGTCCAAGCTGGTCAACTCATGGAAGTCTCCTCCCTCAGTTTCAAAGTGCTGAGATGACCAGAAAGCCATCACTACACCTAGATTTCACTTATATTTGGGGGGGGGGGGGTGGCATTTATTTGTTTATATATTTTTGGTTTTTTGAGATAAGGTCTCATTGTGGTCCAGGCTGACCTAGAATTCACTATGGAGTCTCAGGGTGACTTTGAACTCAAGGCGATCCTCCTACCTCTACCTCCTGAGTGCTGGGATTAAAGGCGTGCGCCACTATGGCCTGGCTTTGAAAATAAAATCTTTAAAAAAAAAAAATCAGAAGAAGAAAGAGGGCTGGAGGGATGGCTTAGCGGTTGAGGCATTTGCCTGCAATGCCAAAGGACCCAGGTTCAATTCCCCAGGGCCCACGTGAGCCAGATGCACAAGGGGGCACGTGTGTCTGGAGTTCCTTCACAGTGGCTGGAAGCCCTGGTGCACCTATTCTCTCTCTCTCTCTCTCTCTCTCTCTCCCTCTTTCTCTGTCAGATAAATAAATAAATAAAAACAATCATTGTCTAATCCCCCCCCCCACCCGTCAATGGGTAAGGAATTTGGAAAGGGCTCCAGTGGGAAGGTCCAGCTCAGAGTCGCCCATGCAATGCAGTCCGGACAGCAGGTGGAGATGGACATGGGGGGACGGCTGAGGAACCTGCTCTTGACTTTGCCCAGGACTTTTCCACCTGCCTTCCCTACGCTCTCCCAGGCTCCCTTACAGGCTGTAGGAGGGTCAGGTTGCTTACATGACACCTTGACACCTGCCTTCCACCAAAGGAAAACCAAAAAGAAAAGGAAAACAAGAAAAAGGAAGGAAGGAACCTGAGGAAGTTTCATAAAAATTGATATGGTTGGTGTCCCACGATGGATCAGAGGCCACCTGGATCTTCCAGGTCACTCCCTCACAGACCCTAAGAGGACATGCGCACGAGACACGCAAGGGGCTCCTTTGACAGAGGCACAAGTTAGAGGCCTCAGGAGGCTGGGTGAGAAGATGAGGTTAGATATGCAGCCTGGGCCTCTACGGTGGCTGGAAGCACAGTGTATATCTACAGGAGATGCTTTGGAGGAGATCTACAGTTCCCAGAGGACACTACGCAAGTCCCCAAGACACACACACATCTTCAAGGTTACACATGCAATTCACTGGAGCAGGGGCCCATGGGAAAAGGAACCTGGGCGAGGAGACTGAGCAAGGGGTCAGAACAGAGACAAGAACCAGTGTACAGCTCGGTCACTGAGAGGTCTATTTCATCCTGCCTGGACCTGAACTGCCCGGTCAGCGCTTAATGTTCGTACCCAGATATTAATGCTACTCTCACTTTTGGTAGAGAACCTTCTCTTTTCAGACGGCAGTGACCTTGGGATGACTCTGGAGGCACCGTGGGGCTGAGAAGAAAAGACAGGAGTGCTCAGCACTGAGACATCTCTATCACACCTTGCAAGGCTCAGGGTCCATTGCAGAAGAGGTGGAGGAAAGAATGTAAGATACAAAGGAAAGGTAGGACTCCTTATAACGTGCTCCTCCAGACACAAAATAGCCTGGATATCCATGGCCTCACAGTGCCTGACACTCCCTACACAAGACCGTCATAATAGGAGGAAAGATCATGACATCAAAATAAAAGAGAGACTGCCTGGTGTGGTGGCGCATGCCTTTAATCCCAGCAGAGGTAGGAGGATTACCACGAGTTCAAGGCCACCCTGAGGCTACATTGTGAATTCCAGGCCAGCCTGAGCTAGAGTAAGACCCCCCCACCTCGAAAAAACAAAAAATAAATAAAAAATAAAAAATAAAAGACTGACTGAGAGGGGAAGGGGATATGATAGAGTTTCAAAGGGGAAACTGGGGGGGGGGGAATTACCATGGTTTATTGTCTATACTTATGGAAGTTGTCAATAAAAATATATATTTAAAAATTTTTAAAAATCACCCAGTGTAGTTCGCATAGGGTATGTCAGAACTTTGTGTCGACTCGTTTCATCTCTGGAATATTCTATGAGGAAGGTCTAGCTTCAGTGTTAGTGAGAAAGCTGAGGTGCAGATGAGTCCCTGGCTTATCCAGTCACACTGTGAAAGTGAGTGGCAGATGCCAGGTTCTGACCCCAGTCCTTGCCCACCACACAGGCCTCTTCCCGGCCCGGGTTCACCCCAAATCCCCAGCCTGCTGAATGGTGATGCCCTTTCCTCTTCCATCGGATGCCGGGGGCCTGGGCACCCAGTGGACACAGAGACTCTCAAATGGCAGCTGGCACTGCCTGTCCTCCCCTGTGCCACCCCACCCCAAGCTGTGGCTCTCCATACCCAAGCGGTGGGCACCCAAGCACGGCACCAGAGCCCGGAAGTATCTCGGGGCCAGCACCCTCTGGGAGCCAGTCGAAATTACAGTGTAATACTCTGAGGAGGAAAGGGAAGGGAGGGAAGGAAGGAGAGACAGGGAAGGAAGGATACCCCTAGCTGCAAGAACTACTTTAGGGCTACAGAGATGGCCTAGCAGTCAAGGCGCTTGCCTACGAAGCCCAAGGACCCAGGTTCGACTCCCCAGGTCCCACCAGAGCCAGACGCACAAAGGTGAGGCATGCTCAAGGTCGGACATGGCCACTAGGTGGCGCAAAAGTCTGGAGTTCAATTTCACTGGCTGAGGCTCTGGTGTACCAATTGTCTCTCTTTTTATCTCACTTTCTCTCTGTTAAAAATAAAAATTAGGGCTGGAGAGATGGCTTAGCGGTTAAGCACTTGCCTGTGAAGCCTAAGGACCCCGGTTCAAGGCTCGGTTCCCCAGGTCCCACGTTAGCCAGATGCAGAAAGGGGCGCACGCGTCTGGAGTTCGTTTGCAGAGGCTGGAAGCCCTGGCGCGCCCATTCTCTCTCTCTCCCTCTATCTGTCTTTCTCTCTGTGTCTGTCGCTCTCAAATAAATAAATTTAAAATAAATAAATAAATAAATAAAATAAAAATTAAAGAAAGAGCTGTTCTAGTCACAGCTGAGCCATAATTCCTGCTTCATGTGGCCTTGTTCCAGTCAGACCACTGGACAAGTTGCACTAGCTTGGGAAGACTCCACTCCAGGCAAGACAAGCGTTGTTTGATCTTCTAATAACTGCTTACCCTGCACCTATTCTAACTGGGAAGACTTGGGAGCTTTTCCCCCCAGGGACAACAAAAAGCTGTGGATTAAAGCCGGGCGTGGTGGCGCACGACTTTCATCCCAGCACTTGGGAGGCAGAGGTAGGAGGATCGCCATGAGTTCGAGGCCACCCTGAGACTTCGTAGTGAATTCCAGGTCAGCCTGCGCTACATTGAGACCTACCTTGAAAGACAAAAAAAAAAAAAAAAAGGCTCATGATTCAGTCTGGACAGATTGCCTAGTGGTTAACACACTTGCCTGCAAAGCCAAAGGACCCAGATTCCATTCTCCAGGTCCCACATAAGCCAGATGCACAAGGTGGCATATGCATCTGGAGTTCATTTTCAGAAACTGGAGGCCCTGGTGCACCCATTCTCTCCCTCTCTCTCTCTCTCTCTCTCTCTCTCTCTCTAATAAATTAAAAAACAAATGGGCTGGTGAGATGGCTTAGCGGATAAGGCACATAACTACAAAGCCTAAGGACCCAGGTTCAATTCTCCAGGTCCCACGTAAGCCAGATACGCGTGGTGGTACATGCGTCTGGAGTTCATTTGCAGTGGCTAGAGGCTCTGGTGTGCCCATTCTCACTCTCTCTCCTTCTCTCTAATAAGTAAATAAAAATAAAACGTAAAATAAATAAATAATTTGAGGTAAAGTCTCGCTATACCCTAAGATGGCGTGTATATATACATACATTTTGTTTGTTTGTTTGTTTTTTGATTTTTCAAGGAAGGGTCTCACTCTAGCCCAGGTTGACCTAGAATTCACTATGGAGTCTCAGGGTGGCCTTGAACTGATCCTCCTACCTCTGCCTCCCGAGTGCTGGGATTAAAGAGGCGTGCACCACCACACCTGACTCCAGCTAAAAATGTTTTTGTTGTTGTTGTTTATTTTATTTATTTATTTTTTTCAAGGTAGAGTTTCACTGTAGTACAGGCTGACCTGGAATTCACTATGTAATCTCAGGGTGGCCCCAAACTCATGGCAATCCTCCTACCTCTGCCTCCCGAGTGCTGAGATTAAAGGCATGTGCCACCATGCCTGGCAAAACATTTAAAAAAAAAAAAAAAAAAGCAACTTTCTTTTATTTTGTTTTGTTTGAAAGAGGAAAAAATAAGAGAGAGAAAGAGGCGAAAAGAGGGAATGGGCACGCCAGGGCTTCCAGCCACTGCAAACTAACTCCAGATGCATGAGCCCCCTTGTGCATCTGGCTTATGTGGGTCCTGGGGAATCAAAGCTGGGTCCTTTGACTTTGTAGGCAAAGCCTTAACCACTAAGCCATCTCTCCAGACCTCTAAGAACTTGTTTTTGTTTTGAGACCACTCTGGGTCTGGGTGCTGGGATCAAAGGCATGGGGCACCACACCCAGCTGCCCATCTTTTTTCTTTAAGAGTCCCTGTCTTATGATTTGTGTCTGCCTCCCTGTCCCCCCACCCCCTTTTTATGGTTGTTGCTGTTTACTCAAGGTAGGGTCTCACTGTAACCCCTGCTGATCTGGAACTCACTCTGTCGTCCCAGGCTGGCCTCGAACTCACAGTGATCCTCTTACCTCTGCCTCTGAAGTACTTTTTCTTTTTTTGGTTTGTCGAGGTAGGGTCTCACTATAGCCCAGGCTGACCTGGAATTTCACTCATGGTGATCCTGCTACCTCTGCCTCCCAAATGCTGGGATTAAAGTCATGCGCCAGGGCCTCCAGACACATGCTCCACCATGTGCACCTGGCTTACATGGGACCTGGAGAATCGAACCTGAACCTGGGTCCTTAGGCTTCGCAGGCATACGCCTTAGCCGCTAAGCCATGTCTCCAGCCCATCTTCCTCCCCCCACCTTTTACCTTGAGTGTATGGGGCCACTTCTCTTTCCTTCCTTGGGACTGACTCAGCATATCACCTCCTGCAGGAAGCCTTCCCTGACTCTTCCTAGAGTAGGTTACAGGTCCTCTTTTAAGACCCAAATCTACTACCCTCCTCCCAAGCCGCCTGTAACCTCTACAGAGAAGGGCTGGAGTTGTTTCAGTCTCCTCAAGACCTAGCAAGAACCAATGGGGAAGCTACCAGAGAGCCTAAGGAGCAAGACAGGCTCTGGAACCCACGTTCAGTGTCCCAGGGCCAAAATAGCTGGAGAGTTGATCTTGTGGGCAGGAGTGAAGTGGACTGTACAAGAAGGCTCAGAGCCATCCGTTTAGAGCTCCCAGGATACCACCAAGGGGTCTGATATGGGGCAGGCTAAGGGGGATGAGGAGGAGCAGGGAAGCCTGGAGATATTGAAGGTGGGAATGGGGGGGCAGAGAGGGTGGTGGAAATGACCAGATTTGATGCCTGACTGTTCGTGGGCGGTAAGGAGAGGGAGGAGTCAAGATGGCTCCAGGCAGCTCCCCAAGTCGCCTGGGAAAGGAGGTGGGGGAGGCTAGCAGAAGCCAGCTTGGACACCAGTTACCTTGGACACAAATAAACCCTTAGGGACCCTTGCCCCTGCCAGCAGGAGCTGCTGCCTCAGCAGCAGCCAGAGGCCCCCCCTCCCAACCCATTCACCCACCCAACCACCCCCACCTCCACCTCCACCTCCTCTCCCCATCTTTTCTCCAGGGGTTGACTTGACGCTCTGCTATGCTGGCTGTGAGCCCACCGCTCACTCCTGCAGTCAGCTCTGCTGTCTGCCAGGAAGGGAGGGAGAGGGAGGGGAGGGGAGGCCACAGGAGCCCTGCAGAGAGAGAGAGAGAGAAGGAGGAAGCCAGCCTGGTAGACACCACCACCCCCAAAACCAAAGAGCTGGAAGAGCAGCAGAAGGCGTGGCAGAAAAGGAACCAGGAGAGATGCCTTCCCCATGATCTCCATGGTCTCCATGGCCCCCCTCCCATTTTAGAGATGCAGACACTGAGGCCGGACTTTCAGGGTTTTGGCAAGCTCACGTTGTCCCTGGTTTGCCCCCCACACTTCACCGTCCAGGAGCATAGCTTCCCCCACTCCCTCCCCTCCCTGGTCTCACAGAGGGAGGTAGAGCTCAATGCACAGAGCCTCTGGCTCCTTTAGCTTAGCTCTCAAAAGTCTCTTTGGTACCAAAAGATGGTACTTGAGCTCCCGGCTGATTAAGCAAGTGAGGTTTCTCTTGAGTTTTCATTGGATGCCTCTGAGATGCCATCCCTCAGGGCTGACTCGGGACTCTGTGAACCCAACATGACACAGGTCATGATTGAAAATGACAGCTCGGGGCTGGAGAGATGGCTCAGCAGTTAAGGCGTTTGCCTGCAAAGCCAAAGGACCTCGGTTCGATTCCCCAGGACCCACGTTAGCCAGATGCACAAGGGGGCGCATGCATCTGGAGTTCGTTTACAGTGGCTGGAGGCCCTGCCGTGCCCATTCTCTCTCCCTCTTTCCCTTCTCTCAAATAAATAAATAGAAAATGACAGCTCATTCAAACCTCAAGTCCCTGAATGAAGGGTGCCCGCTTTGCGAGCCCATTTCCAAAACTGCAAAGGAAGGGACATGAACCAGTGATCTTTAAAAAAAAGAGAGAGAGCCGGGCGTGGTGGTGCACGCCTTTAATCCCAGCACTCGGGAGGCAGAGGTAGGAGGATTGCCATGAGTTCAAGGCCACCCTGAGATGACAGAGTTAATTCCAGGTCAGCCTGGACCAGAGTGAGACCCTACCTCAAAAAAAAAAAAAAAAAAAAAAAAGAGAGAGAGAGAGAGAGAGAAAGAGAGAGAATGAATACAGGCACACCAGAGCCTCCTGCCACTGCAAATGAACTCTAGATGTATGCACCACTTTGTGCATCTGGCTTTCCGTGGGTACCCACGGGGAATCAAACCCAAGCATTCAGGCGTTGCAAGCAAGCACCTTTAGCCGCTGAGCCATCTCTCCAGCCCTGATCCAGTGATCTTCAAAGGCAAGTCCAGGGACAGGAGAGATGGCTCAATGGTTAAGGCACTTGCCTGCAAAGCCTACTGGCCTTGGGTTCAATTCCTCATCAGTACCCATGTTAAGGCCAGATGCACCACATGGTGCATGTGTCTGGAGTTGTGCGCCCATAATCAATCAATATCTCTCTCTCTCTCTCTCTCTCTCTCTCTCTCTCTCGCTAACAAAGTAAATATTTAAATTAAAAAAAATGATCACTGGTTCAAGTTCCTTCATTTGCACTGGAGTTCATTTGCAGTGGCTGGAGGCCCTGGTACTCCCATTTTCTCTCTTTCTCTCACTCAAATAAATAAAATATCTACAAAAAAAAAAAAAAAAAAAAAAAAAGGTCAAGTCCATGACAAAAATCTAGTAGGATGTGTGCAACTTTCCGATCAAAGTTTTAAACTTTAGAGCAAATTTATAAAAACCCACCACCCTACTGCGGCGACTCCCAGAACTGTCATTTTAAAACCATCCTCGGGCCGGGATCACCGCAACAGCCCCCATAACTGTGCTCCCCTGTGTGCCTGGTCCCCGTTTTCCCAGGGGAAAACAGCCCCTGGACTGGGATGGGGGCCTCCAAGGCGCCCTTTGGCCAGCCGGCCCGCAGACCTAATGCATTGGCCCTTAGAGGGCACTGTTGCCCTGAGCTTGGGTGACCGCGCCGCTGCCCACACAGACAGGAGGACGCTGGAGTTCTGGGAACGTGGGACACCCCCCCCCATCACCAACATCCCCTCCCCAGCACACGTCGCCCCCACTTCACGCCACCCCGCCAGCCCGGGGCTCCCGCGCCGGGCATCCCTCTCCGCGTGGACAGGCTGCTGGCGTCCACCCCGGCCAGCAGGATGCACTTGGAGGGGAAGGGTCTTCTCTTTTTTATTTTCCCCTCTCATAGGTGGGGGACAGACATTCAGCTCAAGGATAATGGAGGGGACCCAGAGATGTGGCGGGATTGGGGGACATCAGAGGTGCGAAAAGGGGGGGGTTGGACTTTTTCTCTCAAGTGCTGTCATCTGCTTGCTTCCTCGTCGCCCCTTTATCCCTATTTATTTGCCATTCTTCCTACCTAACACGTCTGACAGCATCCACGCCTCGCACCACTTCCCCCAGGCCATCGCCGCCAAGGATCACCCCCCCCCCGACACCCCAAAACCCCCGCCGGGACTCGCAACCGGGCGGCTGCGAAGATTCCCAAGGTCCAGGATCCCATCCTGCGTCGCTTTCCCGGTTCCAGCCAGGCCCAGGACCCGAACACCTACCGCGATCGCGGGGGACGGGGGTCCACTCCTTGTAGAGAATGTCCCCCCCCCCAAAAAAAAACCCGGCAGGGAGCCCAGAAGTCAATGATGGAGGGGAAAACGCCATTCACGTGCCGGACAACGGGTCTAAAATGGGGAAGGGGCAGAAAGAATGCAAAAGGGAGCCCCGAACCCACAAAGCAGACTTTTAAACACACACACATATACACATTTTATTTATTTATCTGAAAGAGAGATAGAGAGAGGGGGGGGGCAGATAGAGAAAATGGGCTCTCCAGGGCCCTCCAGCCGCTGCAAACGAACTCCAGACGCATGCACCACCTTGTGCATCTGGCTTCACGTGGGTCCAGGGGACTCGAACCTGGGTCCTATGGACTTTTACAGACAAGCGCGCCTTAACCGCTGAGCCATCATCACTCCAGCCCAAAGAGGACTTTTCTCCTCCTTCTTCTTCTTTTTACATTTATAATTGAAACCATCTCCAAGTGATGGGGAGGGAGGGGGGGGGTTTCCTCCAGAAGCGGGCCGGCTCCCCGCCCCCATCCAGCCCCCTCCCCATCTCCCCCTCCCAGGCTCCCCGGAGTCCCGACGAAGTCGTGATAACTGGACTGCAAAAAAAAAAAAAAAAAAAAGGGAAAAAGGAAAAAAAGTGAGGGGTGCGCTGTCGTGGGTTGGGCTGGATGGAGTGGATGCACGGTGCTGGTGGTGGTGGTGGTGGTGGACGGGAGGAGGATGTATGCAGGGGTCCCCAGGTTGGGCATGCCACCCGCCCCCCCCCCCCAACCACCACCTCCTCCGCCTTCCTCCATCCCCCCCCCCACCATCAACCCCACCCCCACCCCCGTCTCCCCGTGCACGGATACTATGGTTACACGATCCGACCCAAACAGCCCAGGAGGACAACAATAGCGGGCCGCCAGAGGAGGAAATTCCTTCCGGGGTGGACGGCGCGCGGCGCGGGCCCCGGGCGGGCGCGGGGCGGAGGGGGGAGGGGGAGGGGGGAGGGGCCGGGGGAGGGGGAGGGGGAGGGGCGCCTGGCTGGAACGCCGAGGCGGCGTCTCGACCAATCAGCGCGCGGCCGCCGGCGGTTTCAAGGCTCCCCGCCACCACCAACCCCCCCCCCCCACTCCCCACACTCCCCAGCCCGCGCCGCCGCCTCCCCCTCCCGCGCGTGCGCGCGCCGCGCTCGGGCGCTGGTGAATTGCAGATACGTTTCCCTCGCACGCGCCCGGGGGGGTTAAACCCCCTTTTTCTTTCTTTTTTTTTTTTTTTTTTTTGTTCTTTTTTTTTTTTTTTTGCAGGCATGTATAGGAGCGCTGTGGGTTCTCCCCCCTTTTTCCCCCCTCCTTCCCTCCAGGTTGATGATGCCCTTACCCACCTCCACCACCACCACCACCACAGATACCCTTCCCGGAGCCTGGAGTGTGATTGTGTGTGTGTGTGTGTGTGTGTGTGTGTGTGTGTGTAAGGGGGGAGCAGGAATCCAAAAAAAATAAATTAATTAAATTAAATTAAAAAAAAAAAATAAAAGATCCCTGCCAGCCAGCCCCTGCTCTGTGGCACAAGCCTGTTTTCTATTTTAAAGCATGTCTCAAGAAGTGGGATTGGAATGGGGATGGAGAGGGTGCGGGATTTGGGGCTGGGGGGGGGGGAGAAATGGTGTGGAAAAAGAGGGAGAGAGGACTGTAGAGGAAAGAACGCCCCGAACTCGGGAAGCCAAGGGAGGAGCTAACCATCTCACACACACACATACACATTCTCTCTCTCTCTCTCTCTCTCTCTCTCTCTCTCTCTCTCTCTCTCTCTCTCCCTCTCTCTCCCTCCCTCCCTCCCTCCCTCCCTCCCTCCCTTTCTCTCTCTTTCCCTCTCCCTCCCTCCTCCCCCCCCCCTCTCTCCTCCCTGCTCTTGGGAGTTATGTAACAAGTTGGGCTGTGGATGATGGGAAGCAACATCTTGCCCTGGGGCCGGGCGTTAGGGATGATGAAGGCCAAAAAGGCAAAATAAAAATTAAAAAAATAAAAAGAAAGAAAGAAAAAACTAGAAGCCGGGCAGTGGTGGCTCACGCCTTGCAATCCCAGCAACTCTGTGCGGATGTGGCTGTGAGTTCGAGGCCACCCTGAGAATTCCATAGTGAATTCCTGGTCAGCCTGGACCAGAGGAAGACCCTAACCTTGAAAAACCAAAGATAAATAAAGTAAATAACTGCCACTTACAAACTGATCCTTATCAAGTTAAAGTGACCTGTCTGACAATAGCCAAATCAAAGGTTGTTTTATATGTTACCTAATGGGGTGACTGTATCCACGTCTTCTGCGCCCCCCCCAACACCATCTGCCCAGGAGCCTGTGCCTCAGAACCCCCTTCCTTTGGCTGACTCCCAGCAGCTCCCCACACAGCCCGTGTGCTCAGCTCTGTAAGAACCAGACCCCAAGTCCAGCCAAGGCCCCCCACAACAGGTTTTGATTTTTTTAATCCCTCCTGGGCCCAAAACACCACTTTACCCCAAGAGCACATGCCATGCCATGTTTATTATTCATTGCATGTTCAGGGGTTCACTTCTCTGAAAGGAGCCAAAGTGCAAAAAATAAAAAAATTGAATAAGAAAGTATCTCACCTCTCCCACTCTCTCCCCCACCCCTTCGCTCCATATATAACGGGGATAGCCCTAATTCTCCAGTTCCTCGTGTCTCTTTATAAATAAATAATGAGATTTTTATTAATTATGCACTACAGTGTCTGCAAGCAGATTGCTATGTCTCTTGATGCTTAATAAAATAATTTTTGAGGGGAGGAAAAAAAAAAGGAGAAACCGTCCACTCTGTGTCTGGGTATTTTTCCCGCCTCCCCCTGCAAGCAAACTAAAACTTCGAGAGGGGCCATATGCCCTTGGAGAGGGGAGAGGAAGGCAGAAATTGGGGGGGGGGTGTCTGGGGAGGGGGCGTTTGCAGGCTCTTCTTCGCAGGTTTTCAAGGCAGCTGAAGGCGGGTTTCGGATGAGCTGCGGGGTCTGAAAATGCACCAGAGCTCGCTGGGGCATCTGTGCGCTTGGCGGGATGGGCAGCTGTTTCAGTAAACAGGAAACCAGTGAGAAGGGAATTGGCGGGAGCCCAGTCTCATGTCTGCGCCCCTCCTCGGAGCCCCTGACCCCGAGCTCTCAAAACATCCCTGGTTACTGAGCATCTGGGCATCCACGTTTCCCTGAGCTCCGGCACCATTCTTGGCACAAAGGAGGAACTGAAGAAAGTTTGCACGCTGAATGAATGCAGTGTTAAATAGGCAAGGCTTTGGTGTGGGGAAGGGGGGGATTGAAGGGCTGAGCTAGATCCAGAGGTTGCCTGCCTGGGAGGTACAGGAGTTGAGCCTCTATTCTTCAGATAACGGGGAATTCCGAGAAGTTGTATGCTTTCCCCCCAACCCCCATCCCACCGTGAAGTGACAGCGGACATTAAGGCAGAGGAAGCATGGTAGCAGAGGTAGATAGACTACTGTGAGTTCGAGGCCAGCCTGGGCTAGAGTGAGACCCTTCTTTTTTAAAAAAAAGGGGGGGGGGGAGCTGGGCGTGGTGGCGCACGCCTTTATTCCCAGCACTCTGGAGGCAGAGGTAGGAGGATCGCTGTGAGTTCGAGGCCACCCTGAGACTCCATAGTGAATTTCAGGTCAGCCTGGGCTAGAGTGAGACCCTACCTTGAAAACCCAAAAGAAAGGGGGGGGGGCTTAGCAGTTAAGGCGCTTGTCTGCAAAGCCAAAGGACCTTGGTTCGATTCCCCAGGACCCACGTTCGCCAGATGCACAAGTTGGTGTGTGCATCTGGAGTTGAGTTTGTAGTGGCTGGAAGCCCTGGCACGCCCATTCTCTCCCTTCCTCCCTCCCTCCCTCCCTCTCTCTCTCTCTTTCTCTGCCTCTTTCCCTCTCTCAAATAAATAAATAAATAAGTAATAGAGCCAGGCGTGGAGCCGCACGCCTTTAAATAAAATAGGGGGAGGGTGGGAGAGGGTGCTGAAGAGATGGCTTAGTGGTCATTGCCTGCAAAGCCAAAGGACCCAGGTTTGACTCCTCAGGACCCACGTAAGCCACATGCACAAGGAGGTGCATGCATCTGTAGTTCCTATGCAGCGGCTGGAGGCTCTGATGCGCTCTCTCCATGCGCTGAAGCATGCACTCTCTCTCTCTCTCTCTCTCTCTCTCTTTTTCTCAAATAAATAAAAACAAAAAGGTTTAAAACAGGGCTGGAGAGATGGCTCAGCTATTAAAGGTACTTGCTTGCAAAGCCTTACACCTCGGTTTGGATTCCCCAGTACCCACATAAAGCCAGAAGCACAAAGTGGCACGTGCATCTGGAGTTCCCTTTGCAGAAGCAAGAGGACCTGGACTGCCTATTCCTTCTGTCATTCTGCCTGTCTGTCTGTCTCTCTCTCCTTGTAAATAAATAAACAAATAAAACAATGGGCTAAGACAGAGCATCAAAAGGAGGTACAGGGCCGGGCATGGTGGCACACGCCTTTAATCCCAGCACTGGGGAGGCAGAGGTAGGAGGATTGTCATGAGTTCAAGGCCACCCTGAGATGACAGAGTTATTTCCAGGTCAGCCTGGACCAGAGTGAGACCCTACCTCGAAAACCCCCCCCCCCAAAAAAAAAGGAGGTACAGGGCAACAGGGGGAGTCATGAGCCCTAGGGGTGTGACGTCTGCTGCTGTCTGGCTAAATGTATATGCTATGCTCACCAAACTGCCCAGCAAGCACTTCTCTTAATGTCATACCCATATATGAATATTACTCTCACTTTTGGTTAGAGACCCTTCTCTTTTCAGATGGCAGTGACCTTGGGATGACTCAGAAGGCATCATGGTGCTGAGAAGAAGTGACAGAGGAGTGCTCAGCACTGAAATATCTCTGTCACACCTTCCAAGGCTCAGGGTCCATTGTGGAAGAGGTGGTGGAAAGAACGTAAGAGCCAAAGGAAGGGTAGGACTCCTTACAACGTGCTCCTCCAGACACAAAATGGCCTGGATCTCCATGATCTCACAGTGCCTGACACTCCCTACACAAGACCCTCATAAGAGGAGGAAAAGAGGATGACATCCAAATAAAAGAGAGGCTGATTGAGAGGGGGAGGGGATATAATGGAGAATGGAGTTTCAGAGGGGAAAGTGGGAGAGGGAGGGAATTGCCATGGGATATTGTTTATAATTACGGAAGTTGTCAATAAAAAATTGTTTTAAAAAGGAGGTGTAGGGTTTCATGGGACATAAGCACAAGACAGAAGGGACATAGGACAGAGGTACTAAAGGAGCCTGAGTCTCTTTTCCTCTGGGATGACTAAGTAAACTGAAAAGGGAGCTTCCATTCAAAACTCTCAGTCCAGTTCTGAGTTGCAAGTCTTCCTGAAAATAGGGTTTGAGGGCATAGGAAATGATTAGGAGGGGCTGGAGAGATGGCTTAGCCTTTAAGGCGCTTGCCTGCAAAGCTAAAGGACCCAGGTTCGATCCCCCAGGACCCACGTAAGCCAGATGCACAAGGTGGCACATGCATCCGGGGTTCGTTTGCAGTGGCTGGAGGCCCGGGCGCGCACATTCTCTCCATCTTCCTCTTGCTCCCTCAAATAAAGAAATAAAAATGAAATATTTTGTTTAGAAAAAAAAAAAAAAAGAAAGAAAGAAAATGATTAGGAAACCCTACCCCAGCACCTTAAGCTGCTATTTTTACAGTACTAGGATTTGGCCTGAGAGGGGTAAGGCACAGGGAGGGGCTCCTATGTTAGCCAAGCACTTTGTCACTAACCAGCACCAGAAACCCTGCCGTTATTTATTTTTTTTTTCTGTTTTTGAGGCAGAGTCTGGCTATCCTCTAACCCAGGCTAACCTGGAACTCGTTCTGTAGCCCAGGCTAGCTTCAAAGTCATGGTGATCCTCCTATGTCAGCCTTCTGAATGACAGCATTATTGTCATTATCCACTATGCTTGGCTCAGCCCACAAATTATTTTTCTTTTAGAGAGAGCAAGAGAGCAGTAGTGATGCACCAGGTCCTCAGCCACTGTAACAGAACTCCAGACGCTTGCGCCACCTGGTGGCCATGTGCGACCTTGCGCTCGCCTCTCCTCTGTGGGTCTGGCTCACGTGGGACCTGGGGAGTCGAAAGTGTGTCCTTAGGCTTCTGCCTTAACTGCTAAACCATCTCTCCAGCCCCCTGAATTTTTTTTTAATATTTTTTTGTTCATATTTTATTTATTTATTTGAGAGCGACAGACACAGGGAGAAAGAAAGAGGGAGAGAGAGAGAATGGGCGTGCCAGGGCTTCCAGCCTCTGCAAACGAACTCCAGACGCGTGCGCCCCCTTGTGCATCTGGCTAACGTGGGACCTGGGGAACCGAGCCTTGAACCGGGTTCCTTAGGCTTCACAGGCAAGCGCTTAACCGCTAAGCCATCTCTCCAGCCCCCCCCCCCCGAATTTTTTTAAACAGAAAAAATAAGTGAAAAGAGAGCCCCCCCCCCAAAGGAGATGCATAGAGTTGTACACGTAATAAGGACCCAGCTACAGTTAGGGGTCCACAGGGATCCCATAGCAACGCAGTGGACAAGCTGGCATTCCAGGCCAAGCGCTCTGTCCTAAGCCTGCCTCAAGAAGCAGAAACAATCTTTCTAGCTTGGTGCTGACCAAGCTTCCTGACTAAAGGGTTAATTAAACTGAGCAGGTCTTGCACAAGTTCGAAAATATTACTAACTCTTATTTAAATAATGTTATAATAGTAATATAATAATAGCAATAACATTACTAATTCTTTTTTAGTTATTTATTTTACTTTTTAAGAGAGAGAGAGCCGGACATGGTGGCGCATGCCTTTAATCCCAGCACTGGGGAGGCAGAGGTAGAAGAATCGCCATGAGTTCGAGGTCACCCTGAGACTACATAGTGGATTCCAAGTCAGCCTGGGCTAGAGCGAGACCCTAACTTGAAAAATTAAAAAGAAAAGAAAATAAATAGAGAGAGAACTGACGTGCCAGGACTTTGAACCACAGCAAATGAACTCCAGTTGAATGAACCCTCTTGTGCATCTGGTTTACATGGGTCCTAGAGAATCGAAACTGAGCCCTTTGGCTTTGCAGGCAAGCGCCTTAACCACTGAGCCATTTCTTCAGCCCTCACTAAATCATTTTTGTTGTTGTTTTGCTTTTCTGAGGTAGAGTCTTACTCTAGCTCAGGCTGCCCTGGAATTCACTATGTGGTCTCAGGGTAGCCTCAAACTCACAGTGATCCTCCTACCTCTCTGCCTTCCCAGTGCTGGGATTAAAGGCATGAACCACCATGCTCGGCTAAATATTTTGTTGTTGTTGTTGTTTTGAGAGAGAGAGAGTGAGACAGAAAGAAGCAGAGAGAGAGAAAAAAAAAAATTGGGTGCACAAGGGCCTCTAGCCAGTGCGTATGCCACCTTGCGCATCTGGCTTCACATGGATCCTGGGGAATTGAACCTGGGTCCTTTGGCTTTGCAGGCAAGTGCCTTAACCACTAAGCCATCTCTCTAGTCCCTACATTAAATCTTTTTTTTTTAACCTATTATAAATTTTTATTTATTTATTTTATTCCTTCACTAAATCTTTATTGAAGTCTTTCTGTGTCAAAGAGAAGCACAGACCTCAGCCCTACCCTGGACGAGCTCACACTCTACTTACAGAAAGTAGGAGACAGAAGGAGGGATTCAGGCAGCATTCAGAGAAGAGTCCTCCTGCCTGGAATATTCCAGCTCCTGAAAAAAAAGGCTCTGCTGTCCTCCCGGAGACAGCAGGCTTCTCTGTCACTGTCCTGGGCTCCTTGGAGGTGATGCACTCACTGTCTCCAGAAGCAGAAGTAGGAGGATCGCTGTGAGTTCAAGGCCACCCTGAGACTACAGAGTGAATTCCAGAAGCAAGGACACACTAGCAGTGTGTACACACGACAGAAGGCTGATCCCGGCAAGGCGCAAACCAGAGCAGCAGAAGGTGGGAATGCTAAAGGATTGGGGTCTGGGGGCAGCCCAGTCCAGTGACGGAAAACCACAGTAATTGAAAGGGCTGGTATTGGGCTGGAGAAATGGCTTAGCAATGCAAAGCCAAAGGACCGCGGTTCGATCTCCCCAGGCTCCACGTAAGCCAGAGGCACAAGGGGGCGCACGCGTCTGGAGTTGGTTTGCAGTGGCTGGAAGCCCTGGCGCGCCCATTCTCTCTCTCTCTCTCTGCCTCTTTCTCGCATAAATAAATAAATAAGTGAGTGGGTTTGGTGGTAGAGGGGAGGTACATGGGGTGGTGTACAGGAAGGGGTTGGGTTGGCAGCGGTTTGAGGGGACAGCAGGAAAAAGGGGTGGGATTCAATGGGCGAAATAGGCCTTGTGGACATCAGAATTACAGCTGGGTGCTTGGCAGTGACAGCCACTGTGAGTAAACCTTATCCTGTCACCCCATTTCTTTCTTTTTATGGGGGGGTTTCAAGGTAGGGTTTCGTTCTAGCCTAAGCTAACCTGGAATTCACTATGTAGTCTCAGGGTGGCCTCGAACTCACAGCCTCTGCCTCCCAAGCGCTGGGATTTAAGGAATGCGTCACCACGCCTGGCTGTCACTCTTTTTCTCTGTACAGGACTCATTTTAAACGCAGTCCTGGACAGGCAGCGCAGCACAGTCACTTTCTCTGCCATCAGGCTGACACTGTGAGCTGGGAGTGGTGGCACACGCCTTTAATCCCAGCAATCGGGAGGCAGAGGTAGGAGGATCGCCGTGAGTTCAAGGCCACCCTGAGACTACATAGTGAATTCTGGGTCAGCCTGGGCTAGAGTGAGACCCTACCTCGGGAAAAAAAGAAAGAAAAAATAGGGCTGAAGAGATGGCTCAGAGGTTAAGGCACTTGCCTGTAAAGCCTAAGGACACGAGTTTGATTCCCCAGTACCAATGTAAAGCCAGATGAACTAGGTGGCACATGTGTCTGTAGTTCATTTGCAGTGGCTAGAGGCCCTGGTACACCCATTGTCTTCCTCTCTCTGCCTCTTTCACTCTCTCTCAAGTAACTAACTAAATATAATGTTAAAAAAAAAGGGGGGGCAGGAGAGATGGTTTAGCAGCTAAGGTGCTTGCCTATGAAGCCCAAGGACCCAGGTTCTATTCTCTAAGTTCCACATTAGCCAGATGCACATTGTGGTTTATGCATTTGGAATTCCTTTGTAGTGGCTGGAGTCCCTGGCACGCCCCCCACCCCCCCGCATCTAATAAATAAATAAATAAATAAATAAATAAATAATGATAAAAAGAATTTTAAGCCGTGTGTGGTGGCGCATGCCTTTAATCCAGCACTCGGGAGGCAGAAGTAGGAGGATCGCTGTGAGTTCAAGGCCACCCTGAGACTACAGAGTGAATTCCAGGTCAGCCTGGGCTAGAGTGAGACCCTACCTGGAGAAACAAAAAAAAAAAAAACTCTTTTTTAATGTTTTTTTAAAAAAAAAAAAAAAAAAAAAAACATAAAAATAAAATTGTGCTGGCTGTAGTTACCAAAAATTATCAAACTGCTTTGTTGCTGAAACCTGGGTATCTGCTGGGTAATTTGCGGAGCACTTAGGCTCCCGTCCATGTGTGAGTTTGGGGACAACCATCTGACTTTTCTCTTTATACCCTCCTAATTATGTATGTTACAGGACTGCAGACTTTAGAGGGGCTTAGGGCTTAGAGAGACAGGTCAAGGATCCAATATATCCCCTACCTGTCAGAGGAGGAATGCCCTGATGTGTAACCCTGGGTCAGGCCTCCGTTGCCCACAAATCCAATGGAGTGAGGGAAACTAGTTGAAGGTCAGCGATTGTTCTTGGCTGTAAGCCTCCAGGACCCCCAGGGCTCTTTCCCTTGTGATCTGTGCTGCCCTGGCTCCAGTTCCCACTGGGGATCCAGGGTGCCCCCCCAAAAAAACAAACCACCTCCAAAGCATAAAGGTTCCCAAACTCTCATAGGCATTGTCCCCTATGCCCACATGCAGCAAAACCCGAGAGTCAGGCTGGAGGGATGGCTTAGCGGTTACAAAGCCAAAGGACCCAGGTTCGATTCTCCAGGACCCACGTAAGCCAGATGCACACGGGGGGCGCACACGTCTTGAGTTCATTTGCAGTGGCTGCAGGCCCTGGCGTGCCCATTCTCTCCCTCTCTCTCTCTCTCACACTTTCTACCTCTTTCTCTCTCAAAGAAACAATAACAACAAAAGCCCTAGAGTCACAAAGTGTCCAGGCTGACAGGTCAGAAGGCCAAAATTCATGGCATGTAAGTACACCTCTTCAACACGCCAAGAAGTATGTTTTTATGTCAAGCCCTTTTTTGAACTGCTCTGCACATTAATGTCATAGTTGAACCCCAATGTCCTCAACAAGTCTCTCTGCGTCTCTGTCTCTCTCTCTCTCTTTCCTATTTTTTTTGTATTTTGTTGTTTATTTATTTATTTGAGAGCAACAGACAGAGAGAGAAAGAGGCAGACAGACAGAGAGAGAGAGAATGGGCGCGCCAGGGCCTCCAGCCACTGCAAACGAACTCCAGACGCGTGCGCCCCCTTGACCATCTGGCTAACGTGGGTCCTAGCGAGTTGAGCCTCGAACCGGGATCCTTAGGCTTCACAGGCAAGCACTTAACTGCTAAGCCATCTCTCCAGCCCTCTCTCTCTTTCTTTTCTTTTTTCTTCTTTCTTTCTTTTTTTTTTTTTTTTTTTGGTGGGGGGTGGTTTTGAGTACAGTCTCACTCTAACTCAGGCTGACCTGGAAATCACTATGTAGTCTCAGGCTCGCGTCAAACTAAAGATGAACCTCCCACCTCTGCCTCCGGAGTGCTGGCATTAAAGGCATGTGCCCCCACACCTGGCTTTTTAAATTATTAATTAATTAATGAGAGAGAGAGAGAGGCAGATAGAGAGAGAATGGGCACGCCATGGCGTCCAGCCACTGCAAATGAACTCCAGACACGTGCGCCACCTTGTGCCTCTGGCCTACGTGGGTCCTGGGGATTCGAACTCAGGTCCTTAGGCTTTGCAGGCAAACATCTTAACCACTAAGCCACTCCCTCTGCAACCTTCCAATCTCTGAGGCCTCTACGCTCATTTGTCTCAGCAGTTAGTCCCCACCTCATCCCCACTGCTGGCTCCCATCCAAGCCACGCTCTGTGTTCCCTACCAGGGGCTCCGCAGAAGCCTTAGGCTGAACACAGAGCTTCTCTGTTCTCCTAATCCACAACCCGAGTGTAGTCACAGGCTCACAGCTCCTTAGCATTTTAACTCAAGGCATCCCAGACCCTGGATACACACATTCACGTGTTCATACTTACTGGGTACTGTTCACCTCCCAGACGACTTACTTTCCCGAGCGTTAGCCACAAGGGGCCTACTGTCCCCTGAATGTTCTTTGTGCCTTTGGGTCTTTTTTTTTTTTTTGGTGGGGATGGGGGACAGTGGTATCTCACTGTAGCCCAGGCTGACCTGGAATTCACTATGTAGTTTCAGGGTGGCCTCGAACTCACGGAGATCCTCCTACCTCTGCCTCCAAAAAGACCTGGCATTAAAGGCGTGTGCCACCACGCCCAGTGCCTTTTTTCTTTAATTGAAGGAACCGCTTCTCCATTCAATTATGGGGACCACTCATCACAAGTGACTAATGAACTGTGGCCAGTGAAAATTAAAGCAGACTTTAAAATTTTTTTATTTTTATTTATTTATTTGAGAGCAACAGACAGAGAGAGAAAGAATGGGCGCTCCAGGGCCTCCAGCCATTGCAAATGAACTCCAGACGCGGGCGCCCCCTTGTGCATCGGGCTAACGTGGGTCCTGAGGAATCGAGCCTCGAACCGGGGTCCTTAGGCTTCACAGGCAAGCGCTTAACCGCTAAGCCATCTCTCTAGCCCTAAAGCAGACTTTTATGTACGAATAACATGCCACACTGCAAAGTCTTAGCTCCTGAAGATAAAGTTTGTTAATATTGGCTTCATATTGATTACATATTTTTTTAATTCTTTAAACATATTTATTTATCTATTTATTTGAGAGAGAGAAAAGAGAGAGAGAGAAAGAGGCAGATAGAAAGAGAATGGGGCCGGGTGTGGTGGCGCACACCTTTAATCCCAGCACTCGGGAGGCAGAGGTAGGAGAATCACCGTGAGTTCAAGGCCACCCTGAGATGACAGAGTTAATTCCAGGTCAGCCTGGACCAGAGTGAGACCCTACCTCAAAAAACAAAAAAAAAAGAAAGAGAATGGGCACTCCAGGGTCTCCAACCATTGCAAATGAACTCCAGACACATGTGACGCCCCATGCATCTGGTTTATATGGGTCCTGGGTATTTGAACTGGGGTCCTTTGGCTTCTCAGGCAAATGTCACAACTGCTAAGATATCTCTCCAGCCCTCACATGTTTATTTTTTGGTTTACTTATTTACTTATTATTTATTTGCAAGCACAGAGGTAGAGGGCAAGGGACAGAGAGAGAGAGGACCTACCAGAATCTGTTGCCACTGCAAATGAACATCTGACTTTATGTGGGCACGGGGGAATTACACAAAAGAAGTCAGGATTTGCAAGCAAGCACCCTAACTCCTAACTACTGAGCCATCTCTCCAGCCCCTTAACATTTTATTCATTTATTTATTTATTTATTTTGGTTTTTCAAGGTAGGGTCTCACTCTAGCCCAGACTGACCTGGAATTCACTATGGAGTCTCAGAGTGGCCTCGAACTTACGGCGATCCTCCTACCTCTGCCTCCTGAGGGCTGGAATTAAAGGCATACGCCACCATGCCCGGCTCCTTAACATGTTAATTTTTTTTATATGAACAAGGTTTATTATTGTGTTACCTGTGGCAGGCATTGTAGTACTTAACTTGTAATCCCAATGCTCAGAAGACTGAGACAAGAGGATCGAGAGTTCAAGCAAGGGGGCTAGAGAGATGGCTCAGTGGTTAAGGTGCTTGCCTGCAAAGCCTAAAGTCCCGAGTTTGATTCCCAAGTACCCATGTGAGGACAGATGCACAAAGTGGCACATGCATCTGGAGTCCCTTTGTAGTGATTAGAGGCCCCGCCCTGCCCTGCACATTCTCTTTGTCTCTCTTCTATCTCTCTTTGTTTGCAAGTTAATAAATAAAAATATTTGGGGTCTAGAGAGATATCTCAGTGGTTAAGGCCCTTGCCTGCAAAGCCTAACAAGCAGGTTCATTTCCTCAGTACCATGTAAATCGACATGCACAAAGCAGTAACTGTGTTTGGAGTTTGTTTGTAGAAACTGGAGGCCCTATCATGCCTATTCTCTCTCTTTCCCTCCTTCCCTCTCTCTTGCTCTCTCTCTGAAAATAAATTTAAAAACAATTTTTTTTTTAAGAGTTCCAGCCAGACACGGTGCACACACCATTAATCCCAGCACTCGGGAGGCAGAGGTAGGAGGATCGCCATGATTTCAAGGCCACCCTGAGACTACAGAGTGAATTCCAGGTCAGCTTGGGCTAGAGTGAGACCCTACCTTGAAAAACCAAAAAAAAAAAAAAAAAGGTCCAGGGCTTGAGAGATGGCTTAGCGGTTGGGACCCTTGCCCACAAAACCAAAAGACCCAGGTTCAATTTCCCAGGACCCATGTACACCAGACGCACAAGGTGGTGCATGCATCTGGACTTCATTTTCAGGGGCTGAAGGTCCTGACACACTCATTCTGTCTCTCTCTTTACCTGACTCTTTCTCTCAAATAAAAAAGGGAGGGCTGGAGAGATGGCTTAGTGGTTAAGGCACTTGCCTGCAAAGCCAAAGGACCTCGGTTCAATTCCCCAGAACCCACATAAGCCAGATGCACAAGGTGGTTCATGCATCTGGAGTTCATTTGCCATGGCTGGAAGCCCTGTGTTGCAGTCCAGTTCACATTGCTGGTAGAAATCACCCAACCAAGTGTAGCTTCTGGGGAAAAGAGATTTATTTTGGTTTACAGGCTCGAGGGGAAGCTTCACAATGGCAGGGGAAAACGATGGCATGAGCAGAAGGTGGACATCACCCCCTGGCCAACATAAGATGGACCACAGCAACAGGAGGGTGTGCCAAACACTGGCATGGGGAGACTGGCTATTAAGCCCATAAGCCCGCCCCCAACAATACACTCCCTCCAGGAGGCATTACTTCCTGAATATCCATCAGCTGGGGAGCTAGCATTCACAACACCTAAGTTTATGGGGGACACCTGAATCAAACCACCACATTCCGCCCCTGGCCCCCATAAACTGATAACCATACATGATGTAAAATGCAATGCATTCATGTCATTTTAAAAGTCCCCATAGTTTTTATCAATCCCCAAGATGTTCATACATCCCCATAGTCCAAGATCTTTTAACTGAGCCATAATACCAAAAAATAACCTCAAAAAACCCAGAATGGCACAGAATAAATATTCACACTACAAAAAATGGCATTGGGCATAGCAAAGAAACATTCAACCAATACAAGATTTAAAACAACCAGGGCAAACATCTGTAGCTTCAAGTACAACAACTCTAGCCAGTGACAAATCTCCAAGTCTGGTAATTCTAACCAGCAACAAGTCTCTGGCATTCCAATTCCGCCCCTCCAGCTAGGCTACTCATAGTCCTGGGCAACTTCATCAGGACCAGCAGCTCTCATTGGCAGCCATCTCATGGTCCCGGCATCTCCACTGGGTCTCCACTGCAAGCCACGGTTCATCCTCATGGCCCCATGGGGTCTCTATGCAGGCAACCAGCAAACCCGCTTCACACTGCCCATGGCCATTTCCAAAACACAAGACCGTGTTGCAAACTCAATGACCCTCTTTCCAGCATTTCTTATACTCCATGATACCAGTTAGGGTGCCAATTTGTTAATCCAGGAGGGAATAAAGCAGACTTTGAAGAACAGGACACTCCTTGAGCACTCAGGCCCCTTCAAAAGAGTCCACATTCTTCCTGTTGCCCCAGCGCAGGTCAGCTAGCCCAATCTCAAAGGTTGTAATCTCTCAGTTGCAGCTGAACGGGTAACAGTTCACCCAAAGATTTTTCTTTCTGTGCCATATCCCTCTGCTCACACCAGTTCATTTCTACACAAAGCAACCCTGCACAACTTCTCAGGACACAGGCATAACAGCAAGCTTTTCACACAAACTGCTAGCCCAGTCCAGGCACAGCTCTTTCTCACCCTCATAAGCCAAACCTCACAGTCCATAGTTCTTACTGCATTCAGGTCTTGCAGCTCAGACCAGAACAGTCCATCAAGCTGTACTTACAGCACTGCAAGGCATCTCTTAGGCCAAGGTTTCAAATCCTCCCACATTTCTCTTGAAAATCAGCTCGAAAAGGCCAAACCCACACAGTCAGGTGTCCAGCAGCAATCCCACTCCTCGGTACCACTTTACTGTTGCAGTCCAGTTCGCATTGCTGGTAGAAATCACCCAACCAAGAGCAGCTTCTGGGAAAAAGAGATTTATTTTGGCTTACAGTCTCAAGGGGAAACTCCACAATGGCAGGGGAAAACGATGGCATGAGCAGAAGGTGGACATCACCCCCTGGCCAACATAAGATGGACCACAGCAACAGGAGGGTGTGCCAAACACTGGCATGGGGAAACTGACTATAAAGCCCATAAGCCCGCCCCCAACAATACACTCCCTCCAGGAGGCATTAATTCCTGAATATCCATCAGCTGGGGAACTAGCATTCATAACAACTAAGTTTATGGGGGACACCTGAATCAAACCACCACACCCTGGCATGCCCATTCTCTCTACCTCTCTCTGTCTCTATCTCTCAATCTGCCTCTTTACCTCTCTCAAATAAATAAATTAATTAAATTAAAAATTTTTTAAAAAGACTTCTGGCAAGAGTTAATAAAGTGCTTGGCATGAAAACTCGAGGGCCTGAGTTTGATTCCCATAAACCCACAAAGTATCTTGAACCCCAGTACTGAGGATGCAAAGACAGGAGAAGCCTTGGGGTTCATTGGCCAGCCAGACTAGCCTATTTTGTGAGCCCCAGGCCAATGGTAGAACTTGCATCAAAAAGAGCTGGATGGGGCTGGAGAGATGGCTTAGTGGCTAAGGCGCTTGCCTGCAGAGCCCAAGGACCCAGGTTCCATTCTCCAGAACCCACGTTAGCCAGATGCACAAGGGGGCGCACACATCTGGAATTTGTTTGCAGTGGCTGGAGGCCCTTGCGCATCCATCCTCTCTCTCTCTGTCTCCCTCTTTCTTTGTCAAATAAATAAAAATTAAAAAAAAAAAAAAAAGAGATGGATGGGGCTGGAGAGATGGCTTAGTGGTTAAGGCCCTTGCCTGCAAAGCCAAAGGACCCAGGTTCAATTCTCCAGAAGTACAAGGTGACACATAGATTTGGAGTTTGTTTTCAGTGGCTGAGGCCTTGGTGCACCTCTTCTCTCTCTTTCTCTCTCTCTGCCTCTTTTTCTCTCAAATAAATAAAAATAAATACAATAATGGCAGTTACTCACAGACACTCACTGCTAAGCCTGCTCAAGGTTCTGAATTCTAAATCAAAAATATTGAACCTGAAAGCCGGGCATGGTGGCTCACGCCTTTAATCCCAGCACCTGGGAGGCAGAGGTAGGAGGATCACTGTGAATTCAAGGCCACCCTGAAACTATATAGTGAATTTCAGGGTAGCCTGGGCTAGAGTAAGACCCTGCCTTGAAAAACCAAAAAGAAATAATTTGAACCAGAGCTGGAGAAATGACTTAGTGGTTAAGACGTTTGGCTGCGAACCCTAAGGGGCCGGGTTCGATTTCCCAGGACCCACATAAGCTAGATGCACAAGGGGGCACACACGTCTGGAGTTCATTTGCACACCCATTCTCACACTCACTCTCTGTCCTTCTGTCTCAAACAAACAAACAAACAAACAAACAAACAAACAAACAAACATTTGGGTGGGTCGAGGTAGGGTCTCACTCTAGCCTAGGCTGACCTGGAATTCACAATGGAGTTTCAGGATGGCCTTAAACTCACGGTGATCCTCCTACCTCTGCCTCTGAAGTGCTGGGATTAAAGGTGTGCGCTACCATGTCCAGTTAAATAAAAATATTTTTAATTGTAACCTTTCTTTATTGCTTTTTCCTCTTTCTTTCTCCTCTTTGGATGCTTGTCTAAATCTAAGCATACTTGCTCTGACACTTTTGGGCTCTTGCACCTTTGTATTCTCAGTTTCAAGCCCCAAATCCTGTAACAACCCCCCATCTCTCCAGGGGACCCCCGCCCCACCTTCTCAAGAGTCTTTTCCTACCCTTTACCTAATAAAATCTACTTTGGCCCCCTGTTCAGAAAGAAAGAAAAAAAGAACAAAGAATTGCAATGATTTATTGCATAATGGTGCAAGCCTGTATCTCCAGCACTTAGGAGACATGGGAGGCAGAGGTAGGTGGATTACTATGGGTTCAAGGGCAAGTCTCAGTTACATCGTCTTGAGTTCCAGGATAGCCTTACATCACAGAATGAGACCCTATCTCAAAATAAATAAATTGGGGCTGGAGAGAAGGCTTTGCAGTTAAGGTGATTGTCTGCAAAGCCTAAGGACCCAGGTTCAATTGCCCAGTTTCCAAGTAAGCCAGATGCACAAGGTGGCGCACATGTCTGGAGTTTGTTCACAGTGGCTGGAAGCCCTGGCGAGACCATTCTCCCTTCCTCCCTCCCTCCCTCCCTCTTCCTCTCCCGCTCTCTGCTTCTTTCTCTCCCTAAATAAATAAAAAACATTTAAAATAAATAAATTGGACCTGGCATGGCGGCGCATGCCTTTGATCCCAGCACTCGGGGAGGCAGAGGTTGGAAGGATCTGCCTTAAGTTCGAGGCCAGCCTGAGACTACAGAGTCAATTCCAGGTCAGCCTGGCCTAGAGTGAGACCGTACCTGGAAAAAACAAAAATAAATCCATAAATTCAAAATGTGCCCAAAACAACACTACCTCACGGGGGAGGGGGGGCTCCCAGCCTCTAGCAGCACCTCGATGTGATAAGTTGTGCAACAAGGACGGTCACTCAGTCACTTTCTCTAAGGAGCCTTGCCAAACCACCCTGCCCCCTCCCCACCCACTCACTCATCCTGGGTCAGTCCCTCCAAGGCACTGTGGTCAGCCTGCAGACCATGCCTACTGAGGTTATGCCTTCAGGGCAACACCTTGCTGCCCTGGGAGCCCGGGAGATGTTCAGTAAATGTTTGTTGAAAGCCGAGAGAAGTCCTTCCTTCAACAAACATTGATCGAACCTTTCCAACTGCATCCTTGCACCGCTCCACGAATTCTCAGGCTGCCCTTGGCCAATAGACCTGCTGAAAATTGTTAAGGGTGCCAGCCAGGCTTTATTCACTGAGAAATTGCCAACCATGGGCAATGTAGTGTATTATGTGGATCATCTTGTTTAAACTTACCCACAGTCCTACAAGGCAGGTCCTCCTACAAATTCCGCCCCTCCCCCCCCTTTTTTTTTTGAGGTAGGGTCTCACTCTAGGGGCTGACCTAGAATTCACACCTGGAATTCACCATGTAGTCTCAGGCTGGCCTCGAACTCACGGCGATCCTTCTCCTACCTCTGGGGATGAAAGGCAGGCGCCACCACATCCAGCTAAATATTTTATTTTATTTATATATTTTGGTTGTTTCGAGGTAGGGTCCCGCTCTAGCCCAGAGCTGACCCAGAATTCACTGCGTAGTCTCAGGGTGGCCTCGAACTCACGGCGGCCCTCCTACCTCTGCCTCCCTCTGCTGGGATGAAAGGCGTGCGCCACCACACCCCGCCCAGCTATCTTGTTTCTGAGTTTTCTGGAGACTAACCGGGTTGACTAGACTCCACCACCACCATCTTCTCTCCCTCACAAAGTGTCTTGTCCTTCTAACCCTCTCCAGCCAGTGACATTTGCTTGCCCAGCAGCTGGAGGGCTCCTTATCCCCACGCTCTGTGCAGAACTGCAAACCACCACCACCCCCAATGCTGCCTTGGGCTGAGCACCCCACCCCCCAGCCACCCTCAGAGGCCCCAATCGAGGAAGGGAGGAGGGAGGAAAACAGAAACCCACAGGGGCCTCTGGGGCACAGCCCGTGAGGAGCCCCGGTGTTTGGTTTCAATTAGGAGGACAAATTCCAGGAAGCCAGGCCAGTGCTGGGGGATGGGGGCCTGGGCTCAGAAGGAGGAGACTTCTGGAATCCAGCCTCCAGAAGAAGTTCCCATAGGGCCTGTGTTGGAGTTGGGGGTGGGGGTGAGGGTGGGGGTGGGGGGTGGGAAGCGCTGGGGAGATGTGTGTTTTGCAGGGCCAGGTTGAAGTGGCCTGGTCAGTGCGTATTGTCAGGTGGCTGAGGTGTGGGGCCAGGCGCCTGATACCCCAGGGTTCAGTAAGCTGTGACCAAGGTCGTTATCCTTACATTGTTCTCCAAATTCCAGCTCAGGGTGGGGAGGACTGCCTGGTGGGTGACATTACAACCAGCCACATACCAAGATGACCTAAGCCCAATGCCTTGGGCCAGCCTTGGAGCTCCAGGTACACACACACACACACACACAGAGGCACCACAACCTCTCCTCAAGTTGGCCAACCTGAAACAGAGCTCCCTGGCAGCTGAGATCTAAGAAGCCTGGTGGAGAATTGTGGGGTTTTTTTGTTTTTTTTGTTTTTTGTTTTTGTTTTTGCCAGGCATGGTGGGGACACATGCCTTTAATCCCAGCACTCGGGAGGCAGAGGTTGGAGGATCGCTGTGAGTTCGAGGATGCCCTCAGACTACATAATGAATTCTGGGTCAGCCTGAGCTAGAGAGAGATCGTACCTCGCAAAACCAAAGGGGGGGGGGGGGAGACAATGGTGATTTTCGTCCTGGTCTCTCTAACCCCTTGCATGGTGTCCAGCTGCACCCTGCAAATGCCTTTTTTTGTTGTTTTGTTTTGTTTATGTTTTTCGAGGTAGGGTCTCATTCTAGCTCAGGCTGACCTGGAATTCACTCAGGGTGGCCTCGAACTCATGGCGATCCTCCTACCTCTGCCTCCCAAATGCTGGGATTAAAGGCATGCACCACCACACCCGGCTGAGCTCAGTAGATTCTTGCTGCATTCATAGTGATTAGCTGTTCTGGGAAATTTCAAAGAAAGCTTCTTAAAAAAGGGAGGGGGGTAGCCGGGCGTGGTGGCTCACGCCTTTAATCCCAGGCAGAGATAGGAGGATCACAGTGAGTTCTTGGCCACTTTGAGACTACATAGTGAATTCCAGGTCAGCCTGAGCTACAGTGAGTCCCTAACTTGAAAAAAAAAAGGGCGGGGGGTAGAATCATGATGGCTTGCATGCGAAGCCTAAGGATCCAGGTTTGATTCCCCAGGACCCACGTAAACCAGATGCACAAGGTGACTCATGCCTCTGGAGTTTGTTTTCAGTGGCTGGAAGTCCTGGTGCGCCCATTTGAATTCTCTCTGCCTCTGTCTCCCTCAAATGAAATGACTGGGAGGGAGTGGGCAGGAGGGGCAGGCAGGGGCCAGGCCAGGGCGATCTGCTCTTTAAGCTTCCAGGAGCTCTGAGGAGAACCCATGGGGTCATTCAGACAAGGGCCAGTGGCTCCCACCAGGCCTTGCTCAAGGACACCTGATAGAGAAACAGAGCTGGATCATATAACAGCCAGCGTGTTCCCCTCTCCGTTGCCAGGTCCCCAAGCTGTGACCTGATGCATGGCCCCCATCAGAAATCCCAAGGTCTTGGGCTGGAGAGATGGCTTAGGGGCCAAGGCACTGGTCTGCAAAGCCTAAGGACCCAGGATTGATTCCCTACGTGGTGGCACATGCGTCTGGAGTTCATTTACAGTGATAGAGGTCCTCTTTCTCTCTCCATCTCTCTCTCTCTGTAATAAATAAATTAAAAATGTATATATATACATACATATATATATGTATGTATGTAATATATATGTATGTATATGTATATATAAAATCCTGAGGTCTTAAGTTTTCGACTTTAGTGCTGAATGTCTGATACTTGGATCAGAGGGGCTTAGCCTCGTACAGCCCATAAGTAGGATAGGCTTAGGCGTCCACACAATGAACTCCAGACACAAGCATCACCTTGTGCATCTGGCTTATAAGGGTGGATTCCAGGAAGTTGAACCTGGGTCCTTACGCTTCGCAGGCAAGCACCTTAACCACTAAGCCATCTCTCCAGCCCTGAAATATTATTTTAATAAAAGTAGCTCAAATGGTAGCTTGCATAAGGTCCTAGGTTCAATCCCCAATACCACAAAAAAAAAAAAATTAAAAAAACAGTAAATTCTAAGCCAGGCATGGTGGCGCACGCCTTTAATCCCAGCATTGAGGAGGCAGAGGTGGGAGGATCCCCATGAGTTCGAGGCCACCCTGAGACTACATAGTGAATCGCAGGTCAGCTTGGGCTAGAGCAAGACCCTACCTTGAAAAAACAAAATAAAAAAGTACTTCCTTCTAAAAATGTTTATTTATTTATTTATTTATGTCAGAGAGGAAGAGAGAGAGAGAATGGGTGCTCCAGGGCCTCTAACCACCGCAAATGAACTCCAGATGCATGTGCCACCTTGTGCATCTGGCTTACGTGGGTCTTGGGGAATTGAACCAAGGTCCTTTGGCTTTGCAGGCAAATGTTGCAACCACCAAGCCATCTCTACAGCCCAGTTCTTCCTTATAGATAGTGTGGTGGTTTGATTCAGGTGTCCCCCATAAACTTAGGTGCTCTGAATGCTAGGTTCCCCAGCTGATGGAGATTTGGGAATTAGCGCCCCCTGGAGGCGGTGCAGTGTTGGGGGCGGGTTTATGGGTGTCATAGCCAGTGTCCCCTTGCCAGTGTTTGGCACATTCTCCTGTTCCTGTTATCTACCTGATGTTGGTCAGGGGGTGATGTCCACCCTCTGCTCATGCCATCATTTTCCCCTGCCACTGTGGAGCTTCCCCTCAAGCCTGTAAGCCAAAATAAACCCCTTTTTTCCCCCAAAATCTGCTCTTGGTCAGGTAACTTCTGCCAGCAATGCGAACCTGACTGCAACAGATATTAAGTCTGGGAGCGGGACAATGGTTTAATGTGGGGCTGATACGATATGTCTTTAATGCTGTTTGTTGTTTTCTTGTGAGACAGGGTCTCGCTATATATCCCAGGCCACTGCTCCCAAACCTTCCTAACACTGGGGAATCTGTATGGCACAGTCTGCTAGAACTGGTTCATTTCTGTTGAATTTATTTTTATCTTTACCCTCTGTTTTTTTGGAAAGTCATGCTGGGTTTCCATTTAGAGTACCAATGCAGCTTCCTTGCTAAGTGAGTTAATTTAAAGGAAACAAAATAGCCAAGTGTAATCTCAGCTATTCCAAACCCTGAGGCAGGAGGAACCCTTGAGCCAAGGAGTTCAAGGCCAGCCTGGGCAACTTGGTGAGCTAGAAGAGGAGGGAGAGAGCAGAGACACTGAGCACACTAAGCAGATCTGGCAAAAGCCCTTGGTGGGGCTGGAGAGATGGCTTAGCGATGAAGGCGCTTGCCTGCAAAGCCTAAGGACCCAGGTTCAATTCCCCAGGACCCACATAAGCCAGATGCACAAGGGGACACATGCATCTGGAGTTTGTTTGTAGTGGTTGGAGGCCGTGGAACGCCCATTCTTTCTTTCTCTCTATCTGTCTCTCTCAAATAAATAAAATATTTTTTTAAAAAATCCATGGTGTGGCTGGAGAGATGGTTCAGCAGTGTGTTTGCCTGCGAAGCCTAAGGGCCCAGGTTCAATTCTCCAGGACCCACGTAAGCCAGATGCACATGGTGACGCTTGTGCCTGGAGTTCATTAGCCGTGGCTGGATGCCCTGGTGTGCCCATTCTCTCCTTTTCTCTCCCTCTCTCTCTCTCATAAATAAATAAATTGTAAAAACAACCAAACAACCATGGTGAGGGTGTGGGGCACACACGTTTAAATCCCAGCACTCGTGAGGCTGAGGTAGAAGGATTGCTGTGAATTCAAGACCAGCCTGGGACTATAGAGTGAGAGCCAGGTCAGTCTTGAGAGGCAGATGCCTTGAGATCAAGGCCACCCTGAGACTAGAGTGAGACCTTACCTTGAAAAACAAAAATAAAAATAAAAATGCAAAATCCATGAAGAAACCAGGCATGTGGCACAAGCTTTTAATCCCAGCACTTGAAGGAAGGAGGCAAAGGGATTGGCTACATAGTTACTTCACAACCCACCTGGGCTACATGAGACCCTATTTGGAAAAAAAATAAATAAACAGGGCTGGAGAAAAAATAAACAGGGCTTAGCCGTTAGGTCGCTTGCCTGCAAAACCTAAGGACCCATGTTTGACTCTCCAGATCCCACGTAAGCCAGGTGAGGCACACGCAAGTTCACATACGACCACTAGGTGGCGCGAGGGTCTGGAGTTCGATTACTAAACTAAACACCACCACCATCACCATGAAGGTGTGAATAGTCGGCCCAGATTGGTGAAATCCCAAAGTGGGATCCTCTATGGTTACTCTCTTGGTCCTAACATAATTATTCCCTAGGAAACTGGTTAAGAGTCCAGATGCTAAGAGTGACATTTCCAAGGGACATTTAATGATGAGGGGAAGCCCTACTTCCCAAGTTTCCAGAGCAATGCCCGTGCAGATGGCGGGGAAGCCTCCAGTTGGGATGCCTGGACTGTTTTCTTATTTGTTTGTTTATTTGTTTTTGTTTTTCAAGGTAGGGTCTCGCTCTAGCTCAGGAGGACCTGGAATTCACCATGTAGTCTCAAGGTGGCCTTTAAACTCACGGCGATCCTCCTACCTCTGCCTCCCAAGTGCTGGGATTAAAGGTGTGTGCCACCATGCCCGACTGATTTTTTTTTAACTTTTTACATTTTTTTAATTTTAATTTACTTATTTTGGGGTGGGGGATGGAGACAGAGGGGGAGAGAATGGGCCCGCCAGGGCCTCCAGCCACTGCAGACGGAACTCCAGACGCATGCGCCCCCATGTGCATCTGTCTTACGTGGGTCCTGGGGAATCGAACCTGTGTCCTTTGGCTTTGCAGGCAAGTGCCTTGACCACTAAGCCACCTACCTCTCCAGCCCTGTATGTTTTTGTGGTGATGCTTGGATTGAGCCCAGCGCCTCCTGCTGACTGAGCAAGTGCTCTGACATTGAGCCATCCCCCACTATTTGACTCTGAGATGGGCTCTGGGGAGCGGACTCTAGGACTCCCACGTTCCCAGAGCCAGCAGTAAGCAGCTTATCAGGATCCCCCCTCCCCCCGGCCCATAGACCATGTGGTATCTTGTCACCCTGCATCATACCCATGCTTGTTTGGTGCCCTAATGGAGCTCAGCCAATTCCGTATTTCCCGCCTACCTGGCTGATCCAGGTGTGGCTTCAAGATCTCACTCCCATATGTGGGAACATACTCCCTTCTCCATCTGGGCCTGGGTCCTTTGTAGCACCCTTGCCCCCTCAGCACCCCAGCCCCACCCCGACATTCAGATTGTAACGAGGTGCTAGGGAGTCCAGGAAAGTCCTTGAACCCCAAACCCTAGGTTCATTTCTAATGTTTTTTGTTTGTTTGTTGTTTTTCAAGGTAGGGTCTCTATCCAGGCTGACCTGGAATTCACTATGGAGTCTCGGGGTGGCCTCAAACTCACGGAGGTCCTCCTACCCCTGCCTCCCGAGTGCTGGGATTAAAGGCCTGTGCCACCACACGCAGCCTTGGTTTGTAATTTTAGTCAAAGAATTGAATGAAAAAGAAGACTGAGGGCTGGAGAGATGGCTTAGCGGTTAAGCGCTTGCCTGTGAAGCCTAAGGACACTGGTTCGAGGCTCGATTCCCCAGAACCCACATTAGCCAGATGCGCAACCAGGCACACGTGTCTGGAGTTCATTTGTAATGGCTGGAGGCCCTGACGCACCTATTCGCTCTCTCTCTCTCTCTGCCTCTTTCTCTGTCTGTCACTCTCAAATAAATAAATAAATAAATAAATAAATAAATAAATAAATAAAGACTGAGAACGATAATTATTAAATGATTATATTATTGAGCACCTAGCAGGAGCTCCTTAAACTTTCTTTTTTATTTCCAAGCTTTTTACCAGGCTCTCCACTTGGGATCTCTAGCCACGTGGGTGCCTTGCTTTGGCTCTGTACTTCCCTCGATAAATATAATAATTTAATAATAATTCTTCTCAGCCTTTTTTAATTTTTTAATATTTTATTTTTATTTATATATTTTACAGAGAGAAAGAGGCAGAGAGAGGGAGGAAGGGGGGAATGGGTGAGCCAGGGCCTCCAGCCACTACAAAAGAACTCCAGACACATGTGCCACCTTGAGTAGGTGGCTTACGTGGGTCCTGGGGAATTGAACCTGGGTCTTTTGGCTTTGCAGCCAAACGCCTTAATCGCTAAGTCATCCCTCCAGCCCTCATTTCTAATTTAAGTCAAAGAATACAATAAAAAAAGAAGATTGAGGGGCTGGAGGGATGGCTCGGCAGCAGTTAAGGCGCTTGCCTGCAAAGCCAAAAGACCCAGGTTCAATTCCCCAGGACCCACATTAGCACAAGGGGGCGCATGCATCTGGTTTTCGTTTGAAGGGGCTGGAGGCCCTGGCGCACCCATTCTTTCCCTCTGTCTCCCTCCTTCTCTGTCAAATAAGTAAAAATAAAATAAAGTTAGAAATGAACGTAGGGTTTGGGGTTCAAGGACTTGCCTGGACCCCCTAGCACCCCGTTACAAGACCATTATTGGAAGTCTGTTGGCCCCAGTGCTGGGAGACAGCATCTATGCCCAGAACCCAGCACAAGGCCTGACTCGGCCAGTGCTCAGGAAGGCTCTGTGGAACTGGGAATGGATTGTGGCTGTGAAAGAGGCATTCTGGATCCCTCTGAGAAACATCTGGATCCCGGTGCCCCACCCCACCCAGAGTGGAAATGGGAGGGGCAGGGAAGATAGAGATCTCACACCAGGAGGCTAGAGGTTAGCACCCTCCAGGTCCAACTAGAGTGGCTAACTGCTTTAGGGTGATCCTAATGAATGATACAAAGTAAGAAAAGCAACAATGTCTCACTTGGGTTTGCTTGGGGTTTTTTTGTTAACATTGCTGTTGTTGGTTTTTGGTTTTTCAAGGTTGAGTCTCTCTCTAGCCCAGGCCCACCTGGAATTCACTATGTAGCCTCAGGCTGGCCTTGAATTCACAATGATCCTCCTACCTCTGCCTCCCCAGTGCTGGGATTAAAGGTTGGCGACACCACGCCCGGCTCACTTGCTTGCTTTTTAAAATGTATTTATTTTTTATTTTATTTTATTTACTTTATTTTGTATTTGTTTTTGTCTTTTGAGGTAGGGTCTTAGTCTAGCCCAGGCTGACCTGAGATTCACTATGGTGTCTTAGGGTGGCCTTGAACTCACGGCAGTCCTCCTACCTCTGCCTCCTGAGTGCTGGGATTAAAGGCGTTCGCCACCACGCCTGGCTATTTTATTTTTTTAAAGGGTCTCTTTTTATTTTATTTATTTGAGAGGGAGAGGAAGAGGCAGATACAAAGAGGATGGGCGCACCAGGGCTTCTAGCCACTGCAAAGGAATTCCAGACACATGTGCCACCTTGTGCGTCTGGTTTATGTAGGTACTGGGGAATCGAACCTGGGTCCTTTGGCTTTACAGGCAAGTGCGTTAACTGCTAAACCATCTCCCCAGCCCCATTTTATTTTATTTTATTTTTTGAGAGAAACTAAAAGAGGCAGATGCATGGGCATGCTAACAGCTTCAGCCACTGCAAAGGAACTCCAGAGGCATGCACCCCCTTGTGCATTTGGCTTACAAGGGTCCCTGGGGAATGGAACCTGGGTCCTTTGGCTTTGCATGCAAATGCCTTAACCACTGAACCATCTCTCCAGCACCCTTGCTTGCTTGCTTTTTAAAGTGGTGGGGCCTGAAGAGATGACTTATTAAAACAGTTTTGTTTTGTTTTGTTTTGGTTTTGGTTTTCTGAGGTAGAGTCTGTAGCTCAGGGTGGCCTCGAACTCATGGCGATCCTCCTATCTCTGCCTCCCAAGTGCTGGAGATCAAAGGCGTGTGCCACCACGCCTGGCAGTCTTTTGTTTTGTTTTGGTTTTTCGAGGTAGGGTCTCACTCTAGCCCAGGCTGACCTGGAATTCACTATGTAGTCTCAGGTTGGCCTCGAACTCACAGGGATCCTCCTACCTCTGCCTCCAGAGCTCTGGGATTAAAGATTGAGAGCAGTTTGGGGTCAAAGAGGCTGGAGAGGAGAGGAGGGGATCTCGTTTTGATTCGTTTTTTTGAGACAGGGCCTCGCTGTGTAGCCTAGGCTAGCCTAGATCAAGCGACCCTCCTGTCTCAGCCGCCCATGTGCTGGGTGTTCAGGCATGTGCCGCCAAGTCAGGCTGGCAAGAAAGAACAGTCTATTGAATATTCTGCAGAGGGGGCAGCGCGCTGGGCAGTCACTAGGGAACCACCTGTCTCCAGGCTGACACAGAGGGAATGGCATAGCTCAGTGGTAGGTAGGAACCACTTGCTTGGTATCCCCAACACCTTGATTCTATTTCTAGCACCATTAGACAAAAGAGAAAGAAGGGGGAGGGGAAGGTCGTATCTCAGCTCTGGGAAGAGTTCTCGTCCAGAAACAGTGGTGTACCCCACAAGGAGCATGTCTGCCTGGCATTCTAGAGGTACTGGTTCTATCTCCAGTACTGGGGGTGGGGGGATTCTGGGGCTGGAGGGATTGCTCAGTGGTTAAGGTGCTTGCCTGTGAAGCCTAAGGACCCAGGTTCGATTCCCCAGGGCCCACGTAAGCCAGATGCACATGGTGGCACATGCATCTGGCGTTCCTTTGCAGTGGCTAGAGGCCCTGGCACACTCATTCTCTCTCTCGCTGCCTCTCTCTCTCTCTTTTTCAAATAAACAAATAAATAGCCAGGCTTGGTGGCACACGCCTTTAATCCCAGCACTCAAGAGGGAGGCAACAAGAGGAGTTCGAGGCCACCCTGAGACTACAGAGTGAATTCCAGGTCAGCCTGGCCAGAGTGAGACCCTCCTTCGAAAAACCAAAAATAAAATATTATATATATATATATATTTATTTATTCTGGTCCAGAATTTGACTAAAGGTGTAAAGTAAGGAGAAAATGACCCCATAGGGGTCAAGGGCCTCGCTTCATGAGTCAAAAGGTCACTCACTGGTCAATCTTTCTGTGGCTAATCCCCCAATGACAATTATTTCTGCCCCCATGCCTGCTTCCTTTGTGTTAGAAGTGAGTCCCACCTTGCTTTTTTTTTGTGTGTGTGTGTGAATGGGGAGGTTCCCCTCTGATTCTTGGGTTTGTATCCAACAGGCTGGGCCCTGGGCCAAACAGTCTCTCTCTCCCTCTGCCTCCCCACTACTGAGCAGGGCTTCCCCCACAACCACCCCCTTCTGCAGCCCTTGACCCAGGGCAGGCGTGCCAAATTGAAAAACAAGCCCCTCTCTCTCTCTCTCTCTCTCTCTCAGGCCCGCTGGAGGGATGGATAGAGGCAGAGCCCATTTATTTCTGGGTCAGGGCTCCTCCGCCTCGCCTTCCTCCTCTTCCTCCCTTGTTCCTGTGGTTCAAAACTAGACCTTGGGGAGAGAGGGAGAGGAAGCAGTCTGCCTGGGTGAGTGTGTGTCGGAGTGGTGGGACAGAGGAAGGAAGGGAGGGAGAGAGAGAGGGGGGGGGAGAGAGAGAGAGAGAAGGGGGAGTGTATGCAGAGGGAAGGAGGGGAAGTGGGAGTGTATGATGCGATGCGTGTAGCTGTGTGACTGCATAACTGTGAGACGTGTGTGTGTGTGTGTGTGTGTGTGTGTGCGCGTGTGTGCAGGCGCGCTCCCACACCCTAGCTCCAGAAACAAGCAATCAAGCAAGCAGTACCTTAAAGGCGCAGACCTTCTTGCCTCCTGGGCCCCCAAGACCTCCCACCCAGCCCAAAGCCCCGTATGCCAACACTGGCACCAGCCTGCCCAGCATCACCACTATTGGAGGCATCCAGGGCTTGCCCAAGCTTCCGCTGGGGCTCGGGAGAGCTCAGAAAAGGGTCCTGGGGGACAGGTGGGAAAACAGGGAACCCCCATGGGGAGAGGGGCTGGACAGGATCGCCAGCTCTTCTACTCACCTGGGCTGAGGGGAGATCAAAAATATCATCCCAGGGCCACCCTGAGGGAAGGAGTAGGAAGGGGCGATACAGCCACCAGGGTCTTTGTTTGTGCACAAGGCAGCTGAGGCCTCGGATCTGCGGCCCTCAAACCACCTTGGCAGCTCAGGGAAGGGAAGGGATTTTTCTTCCAGAACCTCCCCTTACTGCGCATCTGGGCTCCACCAGAAAGAGGGTGAAGGCTGGAGTGCTAGGAGACCAACACCTGATTGCTTTATTTATTAATTTTTCTTTTCTTTCTTTTATTTTTTTTTTAAATTATTTATTTATTTATTTGAGAGGGACAGAGAAAGAGGCAGACGGCTATAGAGAGAGAATGGGCGCACCAGGGCCTCCAGCCGCTGCAAAGGAACTCCAGACGCGTGCGCCCCCTTGCGCATCTGGCTAACGTGGGTCCTGGAGGATCGAACCTGGATCCTTTGGCTTTGCAGGCAAACACCTTAACGGCTAAGCCATCCCTCCAGACCATGAACACCTCCATTTCTTTCTTTCTTTCTTTCTTTTTTTTTTTTTTTTCGAGGTAGGGTCTCACTCTAGCCCAGGCTGACCTGGAATTCACTATGGTGTCTCAGGGTGGCCTCGAACTCACGGCGATCCTCCTACCTCTGCCTCCCAAGTGCTGGGATTAAAGGCGTGCGCCTCCACGCCGGGCTCACCTCCATTTCTTAATTGTTTCTGGTTTCTACCACAAAGGACCCTCGCCCATTCCAAGCTGCTGTTGCCTCCTGTGTACAATGGACACAGACATTGGGGTGCTGGGAGACTCCAACAGCTCTCCCAGCTTACCCAGTTGTGGGTGTTACAGCTGGCATCAATTTGATGAGGAAATCCCTCCATCTAGGCAGAAAATGCCCAGGGGCAATGCTCCCAGAGTTACAAAAAAAAAAAAAAAAGTAGTATGCCACTATCCGGGAGTGTCCTGGAAGGCTGGTCCAGTCCCTCCAAGTCTCAGTGGAGGCACCCTGAAGATGGAAGGGGAGAGATGGGAGCTGTTCAGCCCATAGATTGCAGATGGGGGTGCCCTGGTTCTGGGCTGCCTTGTGGAGGAGCTGTCGGGGGTGTGTGTGTGTGCGTGTGTGTATGTGTGTGTGTGTGTGTCCGGGCCGACCCCCGCGGGGGCCCCTGCCGACCCCTCCCCCCAGCCTGCACAGGGTCCCCCCCCTCCCCTGCCACCTGCTCCCCCGCCCGATGGGGCGGGGCTGCCACCCCAGGTCCCCATGGCAACGAGTGCACCCGGCCTCCCCGCAGAGGCACAGTCCATCTGGCCCCCAGCCCGCCCCAGATGGGCCAACTCTCTGGGGGGTCCCCCCACCACCTTCCTCTCCCCCCACTCCGACACCCGCTCGGTCCCCAGGCCTCAGCCCCTTAGAGTCCAGAGCCTCTCGGTGTGACATTGAAATGACTGGCTGCTGGGCACACGAAGCGGATCAGAAACCACTTGCCTTCCAGGATTTTCCATAAGTCGTAGAGGAGTGGACATCACCACCCCCCCCCAGTCTCCCCCCACCCACCCCCAAAAAAAAAAAACAACACCAGCCTGCTGCAACTTCCCCACATCCTGGGGTTTCAGTCCTCCAAGAAGTATAAACTTAACCTGTTACCATCTCCTAGAATACTGATGGATTGGATGAATCTGTTAAGGAAAAATAAAGTGGGGGAGGGCGGGGTGGAGGGGCTGGAGAGATGGCTTAGGAGGGAAAGAGCTTGCCTGAAAAGCCTGAAGACCCAGGGTTCGATTCCCCAGGACCCACATAAGCCAGATGCACGGTGTTGGCTCATGAGTCTTGAGTTCCTTTGCAGTGGCTACGGGCCCAACACCCCCCCAATAAACAAATAAATAAACATAGTTTGTTTGCAGCAGCTGGAGGCCCTAGCGTGCCCATACATTTAGTGTCTGTCTCTCCCTGCTTGAAAATAAAATTTAAAAGGCCAGGCATGGTTGTGCACTCCTTTAATCCCAGCATTTAGGAGGCAGAGGTAGGAGGATCGCCATGAGTCTGAGGCCACCCTGAGACTATACACAGTGAAATCCAGGTCACCCTGAGCTAGAGTGAAACCCTACCTCGGTGGTGGTGGGGGGGGGGAGGAGATTAAAAAAGGGGCTCGAGAGATGGCTTGGAGGTTAAGGCGCTTGCCTGCTAAAGCCCCCCCCCACAATAAAACTCATTTACAGCAGCTGGAGGCTCAGGTGTACCCATTCTGTGTCCGTCTCTCCCTGCTTGAATAGCGTCACCACACCCAGCAAAACATAAATATATATTTTTTTTAATTAAAAAAAGAAAGGGCTGGAGAGATGGCTTAGCAGTTATGCACGTGCCTGTGAAGCCTGAGGATACTGGTTCGAGGCTCAATTCTCCAGGACCCATGTTAGCCAGATGCATAAGTGGGCGCACGCGTCTGGAGTGCGGTTTGCAGTGGCTGGAGGCCCTGGCGCGCCCATTCTCTCTCTATCTGCCTCTGTTGGGAGCCATAAAGCCTCTTTCTCTCTGTTGCTCTCAAATAAGTAAAAATAAACAACAAAAAAAAAAAATTGAGAAAAAAAAAGGTTGGGAGCTGGGCGTGGTGGGGCATGCCTGTAATCCCAGCACTTGGGAGGCAGAGGTAGGAGGATCACCATGAGTTCGAGGCCACCCTGAGACTCCATAGTGAATTCCAGGTCAGCCTGGGCCAGAATAAGAGCCTACTTCAAAAAGCCAAAAAAAAAAAAAAAGAAAGAAAGAAAAAGAAAAATACCTGAAGATAGCACTCAATAAACATCAGCTCTCTTCCTTAAGTAGCCAACAAGTGCAGGACAAAGCAGAGAGGGCCTATGGAGGCCCGGGGCCCCAGGGGAGGCTTCCTGGAGGCAGTGTGGGTGGGATCTCAGGAGACAGACACAGTTAGAAGCTAGGAGAAAAAGGCTGGGCGTCGTAGTGGCGCACGCCTTTAATCCCAGCACTCAGGAGGCAGAGGTAGGAGGATCGCCGTGAGTTCGAGGCCACCCTGAGACGACATAGTGAATTCCAGGTCAGCCTGGGCCTCAAAAAATCAAAAACAAACAAAAAAAAAAAAAAAAAGAAGCTAGGAGAAAAAGGACACCTGCTTGAGTGAACACAGACCACTGGAGCCGGGGATGGGGAGACCTCCCAGCCCTGGGGTCGGCCCACAACGTGGAAGAGATGGGATTGAAGTTGGAGGAGCCCGGGATCAGAAACCCCGAAGGGCTTTGAAAGCAAGGATGCCTTCAGAGGGATCACCACGCAGGCTGCCCTGCATAGAATGGTTGGGGCATGCCAAGGCCAGGGCAAAGGGCACTGTAAAGTCTCAGGAAGGTGAGGGTAGAACCTGGAGCTACTTGGACACAGCAAGACAGTGACCTACGAATCACACTGGCAACAGACACGGGATTTCAGGCTCTTAGCTTGGGCACTACAAAGCATGGCAGGTCTGGGCATGGGAGGTGCCTGCATTCCAGCAGCCAAGTGTGAGGCTGGTGTGATGTGAGCAAGCTTGGGGAGCACTTCAGTGTGGAGGCCAAAGTTGACAAGTGTACACTCCCCCCCCCCCCCACACACACAGGCACAAAGAGAAGACATATCTTGTATTAACAGAATCCTGAGTATCCCTGCCCTGGGTACCCAATGCATGATGGAAAGAAATTCAAGCATGCAGAGATGGCTTAGCGGTTAAGGCAGTTGCCTGCAAAAACTAGGGACCCATGTTCGACCCTCCAGATCCCATGTAAGGTTAAGGCAGTTGCCTGCAAAAACTAGGGACCCATGTTCGACCCTCCAGATCCCATGTAAACCAGACACACAGATGAGACAAGCGTGAGGCTTCAGGCGCCCACTAGGTGGCGCAAGCGTCTGGAATTTGATTGCAGTGGCTGAGATCCTAGGCAATTCTCTCTCAAAAAAATAAAACCAGCGGGGCATGGTGGCGCATGCCTTTAATCCCAGCACTCGGGAGGCAGAAGTAGGAGGATCGCCATGAGTTCAAGACCACCCTGAGACTACAGAGTTAATTCCAGGTCAGCCTGGGCCAGAGTGAGACCCTACCTCGAAAAACCAAAAAAAAAAAAATAATAATAAAATAAAATAAAATACAAATAAAACTAGCCAGGCGCGGTGGTGCACACAGTCTCTAATTCCAGCATTGGGGAGGCAGAGGTAGGAGTTCAAGGCCATCCTGAGACTACATAGTGAATTCCTGGTCAGCCTGAACTAGAGTGAGATCCTATCTTGAAAAACCAAATAAATAAATAAATAAAATATGTTTAAAACAAACAAAGAAAGAAAGCCAGGTGTGGTGGAGCAGGCCTTTAATCCCAACACTTGGGAGGCAGAGGTAGGAGGATTACCATGAGTTTGAGGCCAACCTGAGACTACATAGTGAATTCCAGGTCAGCCTGGGCTAGAATGAGACCCTACCTCGAAAAGCCAAAAAGAAAAGAAAAAAAAAAAAAAAATTAAGAGAACACAGAGGAGAAAGGGCTGGGTGACCTTATGGAACCCTAAGTGAGAAGGGTTCCTTCTTTATTTTTCAAGGTAGAGTCTCATTCTAGGTCAGGCTGACCTGGAATTCACTCTGGAGTCTCAGGGTGGCCTCGAACTCACAGCGATCCTCCTACCTCTGCCATCCCCAGTGCTGGGATTAGACGTGTGCTCCCTTGTGTGTTTTCTTTTGAGGTGGGGTTTCACTCTAGCCCAGGCTGACCTGAAACTCACTCTATTGCCCAGGCTGGTCTTGATCTCAGGGGATCCTTTTAACTCTGCGTCCCCAGGGCTAGGACTTCAAGGCACCCCCCCACCCCTGGGGTTCAGAGATGGAATTTAACTGGAACCCTAGCCTAGATCTCTGAGGGGCCCGTAGTAGACCCTCAGTAAGTCCAGCCAGGAGGACTTGAGTCCCGAAGAAGGCCTGGGCATTCCATCTCTAGTGAGGACTTTGAAATGTGAGGAATGCTGCTCTCCAAGGCTAAACTTGGGCAAGGTGACCTTTGAGATAAAGTCAGATTCCTGTTCTCAGGAGTAAGCCCTTTGAAAGCAGCAGAGGCAGATCTGAGGTGGTGAACCAGGGACTGACCAGCTGCAGAGGGAGGCCTCCCCCGCTTCCAACACCCCTCTAGGAGCCAATCATTACAAGTGGAGTGTGCGTGCCGGGCGTGGTGACGTACTCCTTTAATCCCAGCACTCTGGAGGCTGAAGTAGGAGGATCACCTTGAGTTCGAGGCCAGCGTGAGACTACACAAGTGAATTCCAGGTCAGCCTGGGATAAAGCCAGACCCTACCTTGGAAAAACAAAAGCAAACAAACTAACAAAAAATGTGGAGGCTGGAGAGATGACTTAGCCATTAAGGTGCTTGCCTGCAAAGCCAAAGGACCTCGGTTCGATTCCCCAGGACCCACATAAGCCAGATGCACAAGGTAGTGCATACATCTGGAGTTCGTTTGCAGTGGCTGGAAGCCCTGGCTCACCCATTCTCTCTCTCTCTCTCTCTCTCTCTCTCTTTCTCTTTCTCTGCTTTTTCCTTCTCTCAAATAAATAAATAAAAATAAAATATTAAGGGGCTGGAGAAATGGCTTAGTAGTTAAGGCACTTGCCTACAAAGCCAAAGGACCCCGGTTTGACTCTCTAGGACCCACGTAAGCCAGATACACAAGGGGCCGCATACGTCTGGAGTTCGTTTGCAGTGGCTAGAGGCCTTGGCATGCCCAATCTCTCCCCCCCTCCTGTTTCTCTCTTTCAAATAATTAAAATAAATTTAAAAAACTAAAACAAAATTAAAAAAAAAAAAAAAAGAGGTCGATGGGGCCCTGGAAAGATAGCTTAGCAGTTTAGGCACTTGCCTGCAAAGTCAAAAGATCCCAGTTCGACTCTCCAGGACCTACATAAGCCAGATGCACAAGGGGGCACATGTGTCTGGAGTTCGTCTGCAGTGGCTGGAAGCCCTGGCATGCCCCTTCTTTCTCTCTCTCTCTCTCTCTTTCTCCCTGCCTCTTTCTTGCTCTCAAATAAATAAAATATGTAAAAAATAAAATAAAAAATATATTTTTTTAATGTATGGTTTGGCCAGGCATTGTGGTGCATGCTTTTAATCCCAGTACTCTGGAGGCAGAGGTAGGAGGATCACCGTGAGTTTGAGGCCACCCTGAGACTCCATAGTGAATTCCAGGATAGTCTGGGCTACATTGAGACCCTACCTCGAAAAACAAAAATTGGGATTTGCAATAGGGGTCAGGCTGGAGTAGGCAAGGCTGTTCCTTACTGTTACTCCACTGGAATTGCCTTTTCTTTTCTTTTCTTTTCTTTTTTTAAGAATTCTTTTTTTTTAATTGTTTTTAATTAATTTATTTATTTGAGAGCGACAGACACAGAGAGAAAGACAGATAGAGGAAGAGAGAGAGAATGGGCATGCCAGGGCTTCCAGCCTCTGCAAACGAACTCCAGATGCGTGCGCCTCCTTGTGCATCTGGCTAACGTGGGACCTGGGGAACCGAGCCTCGAACTGGGGTCCTTCGGCTTCACAGGCAAGCGCTTAACCACTAAGCCATCTCTCCAGCCCCGTTTTTTTTTTCTTAAGGTAGGGTCTCGCTGCAGCTCAGGCTGACCTGGAATTCACTAAGTAGTCTCAGGGTGGCCTCAAACTCACAGCAATCTTCCTACCTCCACTTCCCAGGTGCTGGGATTAAAGGCATGCGCCACCATGCCCAGCCTGCAAAAGTATTTTTTTTAATAAAAACTGTTTTTCTTTTTTTTTTTTTTCTCAAGGTAGGGTCTCACTCTCGCCCAGGCTGACCTGGAATTCACTATGGAGTCTCAGGATGGCCTCGAACTCACGGCGATCCTCCTACCTGTGCCTCCCGAGTGCTGGGATTAAAGGCGTGCACCACTACACCTGGTTCAAATGCCTCGTTTTTTTTGTTTTTTGCCTGGCCACCCTAAGACCCGGTGTCACTTAAAACCCTCCAATGTCTGCCTAGAGGCAGAAGATGGCAAAGACATTCTTCCTCACTGGCTCTCTGCCTATCTCTGGCTCCACTTGGTTTTCAGAGATCCCCTCCCGGAGGAAGCCTTCCACAGCAGCCTCCAAGCTTCTTGCAGCCTTGACGGACCTGCACTGGCCTTTCCCTCACTAAGCACTCTATGAGAACAAAATCTTGCCCTTGCTGTTTTGCTTTTATTTCTCTTTTTATTTTGTAGCGAGACAAGGTCTCACAAGGCAGCCGCCCTTTGCTGGCCTTGAACTCACAGTGGTCCTGCCTCTGCCAAGGGTATGCACCACGTGGGCAGGATAAGATCTCGCCCTGGTGTGTGTCAACCGCCTTAATGTCAGCCTCTGGGACCTGGAGTGACGCCCAGAGTGGCTTCTTGTGGAAGCCCCAGTGAGCTAGCTAACCTTCTCTGGGTCTTAGCCCCTTCCCTTCCTACACAGGAGAGGTCACCTGTCACGGTGGGCACGGCCCCTTCCAGCCTACGATGCCTGCCCATTTCAACCTGACCTGCCATTTCACTTCAGAGAAGATTCTGGGCAGTGTTGGCACAGGAAAGAGCCCTGACCTTAGCTGGGAGATAAGCCCTGGCTGCCTGTTCCTCCTCCACGTCTCCCAGCTTGAATTCTCTGCCAGGTCCTTGAACACTGGGATCCCACTTCTGAGAAGCATGCATGGGCTCTCAGGCCCTCAGAGAGCACCGCACCTGGCCTGGAAGCCTTCAGTGCCCTGAGGGCCTTGGAGCACCCTGAGGGCTCCAAGAACTCTTAGGCAAAGCATGAACTCTGGTCTTCAGCTAAGCTTGATTTTAGAGGCCCTAGCCTCTTCCTTTAGAGACCTGGGAGTCCACAGACAGAGGTTACTGAAACAAACACCTTCACGGAAGGGGTTTAATTTTAAATATTTTTCTTTTATTTTAATTTGTTTATTTGAGAAGGAGAGAGAAAGAGAGAGAGAGAGAGAGAGAATGGGCACATCAGGGCCTCCAGCCACTGGAAATGAACTTTCTTGTGCATCTGACTTAAGTGGGTCCTGTGGAGTTGAACCCAGGTCCTTTGGCTTTGCAGGCAAATGCCTTAATGGCTCAGCCATCTCTCCAGTCCTGAAGGGGTTTTATTTTACTTTTTCTTTTTATTCTTTTTGAGACAAGCCCAAGAGAATGACTTTTTTTTTTTTTTTTTTTTTTTTTTTTTATAAGAGAGGGCAAGGGCTGGAGAGATGGCTGAGCAGTTAAAGCACTTGCCTGTGAAGCCTAAGGACCAAAGTTTGATTCTCCAGGTATCATGTAAGCCAGATGCACAAGGTGGCCCATGTATCTGGAGTTCCTTTGCAGTGGCTACAGGCCCTGGTGCACCCTTTCTCTCTCTCTCTCTCTGTCTGAAATAAATAAAAATAAATCTGTGTCCTCTCTAAGAAACAAATAGAGAGAGAAAGAGAGAGAATTGGCATGCCAGGGCCTCCAGCCACTGAAATCAAACTGCAGACTCTTCTGCCACCTAGTGGGCATGTGTCACCTTGTGGGTCTGGCTTACGTGGGACCTGGAGAGTTGAACATTGGGTCCTTAGGCTTCACAGGCAAGTGCCTTAACTGCTAAGCCATCTCTCCAGCCCTGATATTTATTTATTTATTTGTTTGTTTGTTTGTTTTTCAAGGTGGGGTCTTGCCCAGGCTGACCTGGAATTCACTATGTAGTCTCAGGGTGGCCTCGAACTCATGGCGATCCTCCTACCTCTGCCTCCCGAGTGCTGGGATTAAAGGTATGAGCCTCTACACCCAGCTTTTTTTTTTTTAATTTTAATTTTAATTTTAATTTCATTTATTTATTTATTTATTGCCTCAGTTGGAAGGCAGAGAACATACAGGTGTCAGTGGAGAAGTGATCCTAGAGGTTTGACATGCCCCCCTCCACTAGGATGGGGAGCTTTGTAACTTTTGAGGCCCCCAACTTCCTCGACATCACAAGTAAGCATGCTGCTTGAGGGACACTGGCCGCAGGACAAAGTCTTTCATTACCTCCATGCCAGCTGGGAGGAGAATGGGAGCCTCCTGGTATACCCCAAGACCCTCCTCTATGGCTGTCTTACCAGTGCCTGAGCTGGGTCTTTTCCTAGTCTGACAATCCTCCTCACCTGAGCCATTTGGGGACGGGACAGACTGTCTTGGCTTCTGGAAGGTGAGCCAGGCTTGAGGAAACTCCAGGGTCATGAGCATAGGAGTGACTCCTTGCCTCTGAACAGCGATCAGAGAACACCCCCCCCCCCCCGGGGGGTTGGAGAGATGGCTTAGCAGGTAAGGCACTTGCCTGGGGGGCTAAAGGACCCAGGTTCAATTCCCCAGGACCCACATAAGCCAGAAGCGCAAGGTGGCACGTGCTTCTGGAGTTCCTTTGCAGTGGCTGGCGGCACTGACGTGCCCATTTTCTCTCTCTCTCTTTCTCTCTCTGTCTCAAATAAAAATAAATAAATAAATAAAAATAAAATAAGGCCAGGCGTGGTGGCGCATGCCTTTAATCCCAGCACTGGGGAGACAGAGGTAGGAGGATTGCCGTGAGTTGAAGGCCACCCTGAAACTACATAGTGAATTTCAGGTCAGCCTGAGCTAGAGTGAAACCCTGCCTCAGAAATAAATAAATAAATGAATAAAATAAAAATAAAAATAAATAAAGTTGGGCATGGTGGCGCATGCCTTTAGTCCAAATACTTGGGAGGCAGGAGCAGGAGAATTGTCTTGAGTTTGAGGCCACCCTGAGACTACATAGTGAATTCCAGACTGGCCTGGGCTAGAGGGATACCCTACCTCAAAAAAAAAAAATAAATAAATAAACAAAAAGAGGGCTTAGTGGTTAAGGCACTTGGCTGCAAAGCCAAAGGACCTCGGTTCAATTCCCCAGGACCCACGTAAGCCAGGCGCATGAATCTGAAGTTCGTTTGCAGTGGCTGAGGCCTTGGCTGAGGCCCTAAAGCGCCCGTTCTCTTTCTCTCTCTCCATGTGTCTTTCTCAAATAATTAATAAAATATTTAAAAAAAAAAAACACACAAACCCTCCTCTTCCCTCCCTAGCTTGTCCCAGCTCCCTTCTCCTCCTCCTTCTTCCAGTTCCCATGCTCTCTCCTTCCAGCCCATGGAATTTAGCTTCCTTTCAGGCCAGGAATCTGGTCTGCCTAAATCCAAGGCCAAGAGCCTGGACGAAGATGGGATTTGCTTCTTTAAGCACCTGGTTCGTGTACCTCACCTTTGCCTCTTTATCAGCCTCTCCTGCTACCCCGCCAGGCAGCAATCTCTCTTGCGGAAGAGGAAGCTTGGACTGGTTGTTCTGAAAGGAGTCCCGCCGGTTGATAAAAGCCAGACTTCCTGCTTCCCCTCTCAGGCTAATCCAGGAATTTAACAAGATTCTCCATACGGTGCTGTGCACATCTGTAATCCTAGCCCTTCTAGGCCTGAAGCAGGAGGATCTTGAATTCAAGGATAGTCTGGTCTACCTAGTAAAACCCTACAAGGAAAAAGAAAAACCATTCTCCCCGCCCCAGGCCACATATTAGTTCAAAAGTGCTAAATGCACACCATTTGAACCCAGAACTCGGGAGGCAGAGGTAGGAAGATGGCCGTGAGTTCAAGGTCAGCCTGAGACTGCACAGTGGATTCCAGGTCAGCCTGAGCGAGAGTGAGACCCTACCTCGAAAAAAACAAAGAGAAAGGCTGGAGAGGTGGCTTAGCGATTAAGCGTTTGCTTGTGAAGCCTAAGGGCCTCAGTTGGAGGCTCGATTCCCCATGACCCACGTAAACCAGATGCACAAGGGGGCACACGTATCTGGAGTTTGTTTGCAGTGGCTGGAGGCCCTGGCACACCCATTCTTTCTCTTTCTTCTTGTCTTTATATCTCATAAATAAGTAAATAGAAATAAAATAAAATAAAACAAACAAGGGCTGGAGAGATGGCACAGCAGTTAAGGCATTTGCTTGCGAAAACAAAGGATCCTGGTTCGATTCTCCAGATCCCCCGTAAGCCAGATGCATAAGGAGGCACATGCATCTGGAGTTTATCTGCAGTGGCTGGAGACCCTGGTGCGCCCATTCTCTCTTTCTGGCTCTTTCTCTCTCTCAAATAAATAAATAATATATATTTAAAAAAAGAAAACAGTGGGAAAAAAAAAGAGTGAGAGAGAGAGAAAGGCCATGTTTCTGAGGGGTTCTCTGCCGTGGATGGACTGGATCCACAGGTGAGCTGGTCCCTTGTTGAATGGCTGCACGCAAGCCTATCTCTTAAATGTTCTTTCTGGCCCCTGTAAAGTGGGCTAATGCCATTAGGGTTTTCTGGAGGTGAGAGAGGACAGCTCAGGGGAGGGAAGGACTATGCTCACCACCTCAGTAGGGGACCAGACAAATGCTCCCCTCCCCCACCCCCAGGAGGCCACAGCATGCTGAGGTCTGGGAAGGTCCACATTACACCCAGGCTTTTCCATAAGGGTTATGTGCAGCCCATACCTGTCCTCCTTCCCATCCCTACCTCAAACCCAGTATCCCAGAAGGGACGCTCGACATTATATTTTTAAAAATATTTTAACATTTTCTTTATTTAGTTATTTTATTTATTTGAGAGAGAGAATGGGTGCACCAGGGCCTTTAACCACTGCAATCGCACTCCAGACTCATGTGCCACCTTGTGCATCTGGCTTATGTGGGTCTTAGGGAATCGAACCTGGGTCCTTAAGCTTTGCAGGCAAGTCCCTTAACTGCTAAACCATCTCTCCAGCCCCCTTAACTTTCTTTTTTTTTTTTTTTTTTTTGCTTTTTCGAGGTAGGTGTCTCACTCTAGCCCAGGCTGACCTGGGATTCACTATGGAGTCTCAGGTTGGCCTCGAACTCACAGTGATCCTCCTGCCTCTGCCTCCCGAGTGCTGGGATTAAAGGCATGCGCCACCACACCCGGCATTTGTTTTATTTTTATTTATTGGAGAGCAACAGACAGAGAAAGAGGGAGAGAGAGAGGGAGGGAGAGAGAGAATGGGTGTGGGGCCTCCAGCCACTGTAAATGAACTCCATATGCATGCACCACTTTATGCATCTGGCTTACACGGGTCCTGGGGAATCGAGCCTTGAACCGGGGTTCTTAGGCTTCACAGCAAGCATTTAACTGCTAAGCCATCTCTCCAGCCCCCTTGACATTTTTTAAAAATATACATATTTTAGACAGAGGCCAGGTATGATGCTGAATTGTGAATTCCAGGTCAGCCTGGACCAGAGTGAGACCCTACCTCGAGAAAGCAATATATATATATTTTAGCCAGGTGTGGTGGCGCATGTTTGAGGCCAACTTGAGACTACATAGTGAATTGTGAATTCCAGGTCAGCCTGGGCTAGAGCAAGGCCCTATCTCAAAAAAATCAAACAAAAAAAATTATTTGAGAGAGAGAGAGAGGAGCGAGAGAATGGGCACGCCAGGGCCTCCATCCACTGTAAAGAAAAAAAAAAAAAAACTCCAGCTGCGTGGTCCACCTTGTGCATCTGGCTTTACGTGGGTCCTGGGGAATCGAACCTGGGTCCTTTGGCTTTGCCTGTGAGGGCCTTGACTGCTAAGAAATCTCTCCAGCCCACTTGACATTCTTGGTCCCAAGCAGGCTCATTCTCTGTATCCAGGGACTGACCAAGCCCCTAGCTGGGATCCCCCACTTTCCTCCAGGGATGTTTTGCCGGGCAGTGAGAGGGAGGGATCTTAAAGGAGCAGAGCCTTCTTTCAGAACTGGGTCCCACACCCAAGATCGAAATCAGCAGGAAGGAAAAGGGGAGGGCATTTAGAGGTCTGAGCCAACAGCGGTCACGTGAGTGAGTCGTGACTCCTCTGTTGGGCTGGAATCTGCCCTGGGGCTACCGGACCCCCCCTGGCTTCCTGCCTGAAGGTCTTTTTACTCAATGGGCTCTAGCAGGTTCGGTGGTTCTGGTCTTTTCTGAACATTATTATTATTTTTTTTAATTTTTATTAACATTTTCCATAATTACAAAATATATCCCATGGTAATTCCCTCCCTCCCCACCCCCACACTTTCCCATTTGAAATTCCATTCTCCATCATATTACCTCCCCATTACAATCATTGTACTTACATATATACAATATCAACCTATTAAGTATCCTCCTCCCTTCCTTTCTCTTCCCTTTATGTCTCCTTTTTAACTTACTGGCCTCTGCTACTAAGTATTTTCATTCTCACACAGAAGCCCAATCATCTGTAGCTAGGATCCACATATGAGAGAGAACATGTGGCGCTTGGCTTTCTGGGTCTGGGTTACCTCACTTAGTATAATCCTTTCCAGGTCCATCCATTTTTCTGCAAATTTCATAACTTCATTTTTCTTTACCACTGGGTAGAACTCCATTGTATAAATGTGCCACATCTTCATTATCCACTCATCTGTTGATGGACATCTAGGCTGGTTTGAACATTATTTTTTTGTTGTTGTTGTTGTTATATAGGCCAGGCTGGACTCAAACTTGTGATTCTCCTGCCTCAGCCTCCCAAGGGCTGGGATTACAGGAAGGTGTATATTATATATATATATCTTTTTTTGGAGGCAAATCCAATGGACTGCCTTTTATTTATTTATTTATGTATTTATTTGAGAGAGAGAATGGGCGCGCCAGGGCCGCCAGCCACTGTAAACAAACTCCAGACGTGTGCGGGCCCTTATGCATCTGGTTTACGTGGGACCTGGGGAATTGACTCTAGGCTTCGCAGGCAAACACCTTAACTGCTAAGCCATCTCTCCAGCCACCCCTTCCCCTGCAACTGTGTATTTTAAGGGGGCCAACCAGGGGCTGGAGAGATGGTCCCAGTAGCCACTTAAAGCCAGTAAACTCATGGAGCCAGGCGTGGTGGCACACACCTTTAATCCCAGCACTGGGAGGCAGAGGTAGGTTGATCGCTGTGAGTTCAAGGCCACCTTGATACGACATAATGAATTCTTCCCAGGTCAGCCTAAACTAGAGTGAGACCTTACCTCGCAAATGCAAAAAAAAAAAAAAAAAAGTCATGGAGAGATGGAGGGTTTAACACTAACTTGCAAAGCCTAAGGACCCAGGTTTGATTCCCCAGTACCTATGTAAAAGCCAGATGCACAAGATGGCACATGTGTCTGGAGTTCATTTGCAGGGGCTAGAGGCCCTGGCATGCCCATTCTCTATCAGCCTCTCTCTGTCTAATAAATAAATAAAATACTTTTTTAAAAAAAAGTCAAAGCCGGGCATCTTGGCGCACGCCTTTTCATCCCAGCCCTCGGGAGGCAGAGGTAGGAGGATCGCCGAGAGTTCGAGGCCACCCTGAGACTCCAGAGTGAATCCCAGGTCTGCCTGGGCTAGAGTGAGACCCTACCTCAAAAATACCAAACCTAAAACAAACAAACAAACAAACAAAAACCCTGAACCCCGCTACAGTTCAGTTTGCTTGGGGCATGGGGTTTGCCTGAGGGGGGGAGAGGAGGCCACAGGGGCTGGACAGCAGGGGTCTGTTCTGTGGGTGCTGAGGAACTGTGGGGGCCGGGGGGGGGAACCCCATCATATGCCAGGCAGGGTTTGACCAGTACTTTTGCAGTGCTGGGTGAATGGGAACCCACGGAGACCAGGACAGCAGGGAAACGGCTGGGCATACAGGTATTTTCTGATAAAGGGGGCTGTGGGGGAGGGGCGGGAGGGGACACCCCCCCCCCCCACCATCGCCATGGAGCTGAGCAATTCCTCCCTCCTGGGAGAGAGAGGGGAAGTGAGCCTGCAGAGGAAATGAAAGATTAACTGCATGAGGGCCATAAAGCCAGGCACCTTCCAGGCCCGGCCCCCGGGATGGATTCCGGGTTCATAGATAACATTTATAGTGAAGCATGTCTCTCCGGGGCCAGGATTGATGGACCCAAGCAGGACACCCAGTCGGGCAAGGGGGACACGCTGGGCTGGCTGGCAGGGACCCTTTGTGCCCGGTGGTCTTTTCTTACCACCACCACCACCCCCTTTTCCACCTACTCCCAACGCCTCAGCCTGGGAGTCAGCCCAGCTGAAAGCAATTGTGGGAGTCCCCCCCCCCTACCCCCGCCAGCCTGAAGCTTGCATCCCACAAAAGGCCCTGGCAAATAGCAGCCCACACCCCAGACGGTCTGCCGGACCCCTCCTCTACCCCCTTCCTTTGCAGCCCCCTGCCCGGAAATTTAAAACAACTGCTCAACACAGTCTTAAAATCCAGCAGGACCGCCTGGACCTAGAAATAACCCACGGCTCCCTGAAATCCTGCCCTGGGCTCCCGGCTGGCGGGGGCTCACTCAGTGCCTTGCCCTCCTGAATCGTCCAAGTCTAGACCTTGAACATCCTGCATCGGGGGACAGAGAAGAGTCTTGTCTCCTTTCCTCTGTCCTGGCACTGAGTCTGCCAGGGAAAGCCGCCAATTCTCACACAGGAAGAGCCCTTCAACAGATCCACCTGACAATGACCCTGACTTGGCATGGTGCTCTTGACGCCTCAGTTTATTCATCCATCAAATGGGCATAACCTCTAGCCACTCTATTCTCCCAAAGTGGCCCCACACCTTTAACCCCCGCACTCTGGAGGCAGAGGTAGGAGTTCGGGGCCACCGTGAGGCTACATAGTGAATTCCAGGTCAGCTAGGGCTAGAGAGAGACCCTATTTCAAAAAACAACTAAGCCGGGCATGGTGGCACACGCCTTTAACACCAGCACTCAGGAGGCAGAGGTAGGAGAATCACCATGAGTTTGAGGCCACCCTGAGACTACATAGTAAAATCCAGGTCAGCCTGAGCTAGAGTGAGACCCTACCTCAAAACAAAACATACATATCTCGGATGTGGTGGGTATATAGGTGACTGCTATCACAGTTCAAGTTCATCTTCAACTACATAGAGAGTTCTAGGCTAGCCTGAGATACATGAGATACTGTCTCAAAGCAACCAAAAACATGCCAGGCGTGGTGGCACACTCCTTTAGTCCCAGCAATTGAGAGGCAGAGGTAGGAGGATAGCAGCGAGTTCAAGGCCCCCCTAAGACTACGTAGTGAATTCCAGGTCAGCCTGGGCTACAGAGAGACCCTACCTGGAACAACTAAAAAACTAACAAACAAAAAATTGAATATGTATGCAAGTGTTTCAGTATCTGCAAAATAGTATCTCAGGGGCCTTAGAGGGAGTTTGCCAGCCACATTCGCTCCCACCCTTGGGTATTTCAGCGTCGTATCTCCCTAGCATCTGCTAGGGAAGTAGAAAATAGGTATAAAGGGTTCCCTTTTCCTGTGTCTCTGCATCGTGACAACGAAAAACTATTTCTGTAGTTTCTGCTCACTGTGAATAGTGATCTTCAGAGAGTGGCTCCATAGGCCTGTCTAAAAACATTCCTGGGAGGGCTGGAGGGATGGCTTAGCGGTTAAGGCACTTGCCCACAAAGCCTAAGGACCCAGGTTTGATTCCCCAAGGCCCACATTAGGGCAGATGCACAAGGTGATGCATGCATCTGGAGTTCCCTTGCAGTGGCTGGAAGCCCTGGCATGCCCATTCTCTCTCTCTCTTTCTCTCTCTGTCACTCTCAAATAAATAAATAAATAACGAACAAAAAATATTCAAATAAATAAATAAAAACAAAATATTTTTTTTTAAAAAAGAGGTGGGCATGGTGGCGCATGCCTTTAACCCCAGCACTCAGGAGGCAGAGGTAGGAGGATCGCTGAGAGTTCAAGGCCACCCTGAGACTACATAGTGAATTCCAGGTCAACCTGAGCTAGTGTAAAACCCTACCTCAAAAAAAAAAAAAAAACCTCCTGGGAGGGCTGGAGAGATGGCTTAACAGTTGAGGTGTTTGCCAACAAATCCAATGGACCCAGGTTTGATTCCCTAGGACCCACGTAAACCAGATACCAAAATAAATAAATAAATAAACTTTGGGGGCTAGAGAGACTGTTCAGTGGTCAAGACGCTTGCCTGCAAAGCCTAGTGATCAGAGTTGGAATCCCCAGTACCCACGTGAGGCCAGATGTGTCTGAAGTTCATGTGCAGCGGTTGGAGGCCCTGGTGCATCCATTCTCTCTGTCTCCCTCTGTCTCCAGAAAAATAAATAATAAAAGTATTTCTAAAAAAAGACTCCTAGGGTCTGAGGATATAACTTGTCTAGCATGCATGGAGCCCAGCCTAGGCATAAAATAGGGTGTGGTAGTACATGGGAGAAGGAACAAAAGCCAAGGTTGTGGGGGGAGGGAGGGTATTACCATGGGATATTTATTATAATCATGGAAATGTTAATAAAAATAAAAATAAAGCCCAAGGATGGGCTGGAGAGATGGCTTAGGGGTTAAGACACTTGCCTATAAAGCAAAAGGACCTAGGTTCGATTCCCCAGGACCCACGTAAGCCAGATACACAAGGTGGCACATGCACCTGGAGTTTGTTTGCAGGGGCTAGAGGCCCTGGTGTGTCTGCTCTCTATCTGCCTCTCTCTCGTGGGCGTGTGCCCTCTCTGCTTCTCTCTCTTTCTCAAATAAATAAATAAATAAAGGGCTGGAGAGATGGCTCAGCTGTTAAGTCGCTTACCTGCAAAGCCAAAGGAGCCAGGTTTGATTCCCCAGGACCCAGGTAACGCAGATGCCCAAGTGGTATGTGCATCTGGAGTTTGTTTGCAGCATCTGACGACCTTGGTGTGCCTATTCTCTCTCCCTCTCTTTCTCTTTTTCTCTCTCTGCCTCTTTATCTCTCTTTCAAATAAATTAAAAAAAAATTTAAACTATATTTTAAAAGTTCAAGGTTAGCCAGGCGTGGTGGTACAAGTCTTTAATCCCAGCACTCAGGAGGCAGAGGTAGGAGGATCGCCATGAGTTCGAGGCCACGCTAAGACTACACAGTGAATTCCAGGTCAGCCTGAGCTAGAGCGAGACTCTACCTCAGAAAGAAAAAAAAAAAAAAAAAACAATTCAAGGTTGTACGAAAAGCTTAAGCTGGGGGCATGGCTTGCCGCACAGCTTTGAGGAGCCCAATTTGGATCCCAATACCCATTTAAATGCCAGGCAGACTTGATGGCTTGCCTGTGATTCCAGAGCTCAGAGACAGAAAAGAAACAGAATCCGGAGGTCTGGAGAGATGGCTTAGCGGTTAAGCACTTGCCTAAGGACCCCGGTTCGAGGCTCGGTTCCCCAGGTCCCACGTTAGCCAGATGCACAAGGGGGCGCACGCGTCTGGAGTTCGTTTGCAGAGGCTGGAAGCCCTGGCGCGCCCATTCCCTCTCTCTCCCTCTATCTGTCTTTTTCTCTGTGTCAGTCGCTCTCAAATAAATAAATAAATAATTAAAAAAAAAAAAAAAGAAACAGAATCTGGAGATCTCTGGGTTCAAACCAGAGATCCCGTCACAATAAAGAATGGGACAATGATAGAAGATGCTTGATGTCAGACACACACACACGTGCATCTCTACTATACTAACATGAATATAAACATGAATGCAACAAAAAAGTGTCAAGGGCTGGAGAGATGGCTGAGCGATTAAGGCGCTTGCCTGTGAAGCCTAAGGACCCAGGTTCAACTCCCCAGAACCTGCAATAAGCCAGATGCACAAGGTGGTGCACACGTCTGGAGTTAGTTTACAGCTAGAGGCCCCGGTAGCCAATTCTCTCTCTCTCTCTCTCATAAAAAAAAAAAAAAAAAAAAGCCTCAAGATCCAGGCTTGGTGCTGCACGCCTGTAATCCCAGCTCTCGAGAAGCAGAGGTAGAAGGATTGCCATGAGTTCAAGGCCGCCCTGAGACTACACAGTGAATTCCAGGTCAGCCTGGACTGAGAGTAAGACCCTGTCATGAAAATAAATAAATAAATAAATAAATAAATAAATAAATAAATAAATAAATAAAAAAAACAAAAAAGCCTTAAGCTTATTCTTAGGTACATAGAAGGTTGGAGGCCAGCCTGGGCTACATGATTGGAGGCCAAATTAAACTACTACATGAGACCTTGTTTCACAAGAAAAGGTCTGGAGCCAGGTGTGGTGGCACACACCTTTAATCCCAGCACTTGGGAGGCAGAGGTAGGAGGATCGTGGTGAGTTCAAGGCCATCCTGAGACTACATAGTGAATTCCAGGTCAGCCTGAGCTAGAGTGAGACTCTACCTGGAAAAACAAAACAACAACAAGAAAAAAAGGTCTGGGGCTGGAGAGATAGCTTAGTGGTTAAGGCACTTGCCTGCAAAGCCTAAGAACATATGTTCAAATCCTCCAGGTCCCAGGTAGCCAGAATGTCACACATGCCCACAGGGGGTACATGTGTCTGGAGTTTGTTCACAGTGGCTGAAAGACCCTGGCATGCCCATTCTCTCCCTCTACCTCTCTTTCTCTCTCGGTCTCTTTACCTCTGCCTCTCAAAAATAATATAAAATAGCCAGGCGTGGTGGCGCACGCCTTTAATCCCAGCACTCGGGAGGCAGAGGTAGGAGAATCGCTGTGAGTTCGAGGCCACCCTGAGACTACAGAGTGAATTCCAGGACAGCCTGAGCTAGAGTGAGACCCTACCTCAAAAACAAAAACAAACAAAAAATATATATATATAAAATAAAATAAAAAAGAAAACAAAATAACAGGGCTGGAGAAATGGCTTAGCTGTTAAGGCATTTACCTGCAAAGCCAAAGGACCTAGATTCAGTTCCCCAGGACCCACGTAAGCCAGATATACAAAGTGGTGCACGGGTCTGGAGTTCGTTAGCAGTGGCTGGAGGCCCTGGTGCACTCATTCTCTCTCTATCTGCCTCTCTCTTGCTTGCTGTCAAAGAAATGAAAAATAAGTAAGGGCTGGAGGGATGGCTTAGCGGTTAAGAGATTTACCTGCAAAGCCAAAGGACCCAGGTTCAATTCCCCAGGACCTACGTTAGCCAGATGCACAAGGGGGCACATGCATCTGGAGTTCCTTTGCCGCGTCTGGAGGCTGTGGCATGCCCACTCTTCCTTTCTCTCTGCCTCTTTCTCCATCAAATAAATAAATAAAAATAATAAATAAATAAATAAACCGGGCGTGGTGGCGCACGCCTTTAATCCCAGCACTCGGGAGGCAGAGGTAGGAGGATCGCCGTGAGTTCGAGGCCACCCTGAGACTCCATAGTGAATTCCAGGTCAGCCTGGGCTTAGAGTGAGACCCGACCTGGAAAAAAAGAACCAAAATAAATAAAATTAAATTAAATGAAATTAAAAAGGATCTGTTACCCAGGAAGGGAGCACCGGACTTCTATAGACACTGGCAAAGGGCCAAGGCGTTGGTAGTACCCCGGCACACTCTTGCCATCCGCCTTCCTGGAGAAAGGGGGGGGGGGCTCCCCCCGGGGCAGTGTGGAGAAGCATTGCTCTGGCAGATGGGTCTTTGGTGGTCTCACTTGGCCCCAGGCAAGCTCTCAGCCAGAATTCCACTGCCCGGCCCCGCCTCCGCACTGGGACGGACCTCAGCCAGCAAGCCTCCCCCAGCTTTGATCAATACAGGGCAGGCAGCCAATGGGCTTCAGGGCCCATCCACCCAGGAGGCCCCCAGCAGCTCAGTTGGGGGGTTCACAGTGGGGAGAGGCCAATGCCTGGCTCAGGGGCTGGGGGTGGGGTGCTGTAGAAGAGGCTAGCCTGACTCATGGAAATTCATTCCTTTGCCCACATCTATTCAGGCCACAGATATGTGTGTGTGTGTGTGTGTGTGTGTGTGTGTGTGTATATATATATATATATATATATGTATATATACTTATGTATATGTAATGAGATTTCTTATTTATTTATTTATTTATTAGAGACACGGAGAGGGGTGGGGCATGGGGAGGGGGAGAGAGAGTGAGAGAGAGAGAATGGGCTCGCCACCACAAAGACGCATGTGCCACCATGTGCGTCTGGCTTACATGGGACCTGGAGAATCAAACCTGGGACCTCAGGCTTCTCAGGCAACTGCCTTAACCTTTAAGCCATGTCTCCAGCCCAGGCCATGGATATTTTAGTGAGTGCCAGCTATATACCAGGCTCTGCCACCAGCATTGGAGACACAGTACAGGTGTCCAAAGAAATGAGACAACGTATGAGCAAACCGACAACGTAACAGGTAGTTCATGGCCATCCCTGGTGGCGCACGCCTTGAATCCCAACACTCAGGAGGCATAGGTAGGAGGATTGCTGAGAGTTCGAGGCCACCCTGAGACTACAGAGTGAATTTCAGGTCAGCCTAGGGATAGAGTAAGACCTTACCTCAAAAAGAGAGAGAGAGAGAGAGAGAGAGAAGGAGATGATTTCAAAGCCAAACTTTAAAAGAGACAGGAGCCGGGCTTGGTGGCGCACGCCTTTAATCCCAACACTCAGGAGGCAGAGGTAGGTGGATTCCCATGAGTTTGAGGCCACCTTGAGACTACATAGTGAGTTCCAGGTCAGCCTGGACTAGAGTGAGACCCTACCTTGAAAAAAAAAAAAAAACAAAACCACAAGTCAATGGTAGGTCAGGGTTCATTGTGGAAGAGGTGGCAGAAGGAATGTAAGACCCAAAGGAAGGGCACCACTCCTTCCAAACAACTGTCTGGACAGAAATGGGCCTCGATATCCATGACCTCTCAGTGCCTAGCAATACCCACAAAAGGCCCTCATAATAGGAGAAGAAGATGATGCCATCAAATTAAAAGAGAGAGTAATGGAGAGAGGGAGGGGATATGATGGAGAGCAGAGTTATGAAGGGGAAAGTGGGGGAGGGGAGGGAAATATCATGGTTTGTTGTGTGTGTGTATATACACATATATATATATATATATATATATATTGCTGGGTGTGATGGAGCACGCCTTTAATCCCAGCAGCACTCGGGAGGCAGAGGTAGGAGGATGACCGTGCATTCGAGGCCACCCTGAGACTCCATAGTGAATTCCAGGTTAGCCTGGGCCAGAGTGAGACCCTACCTTGAACCCCTCTCCCCCCAAAAAATATATATATAAAAGAAGCAAGCAGGGTGTGGTGGCACATGCCTTAAATCCCAGCACTCAGGAGGCAGAGGTAGGTGGATCGCTGTGAGTTCAAGGCCACCCTTAGACTACATAGTGAGTTCCAGATCAGCCTGGACTAGAGTGAGACCCTACCTCAAAAACCCAAACCAAAACAGCCTGGCATGGTGGCGCACGCCTTTAATACCAGCACTTGGGAGGCAGAGGTAGGAGGATCACTGTGAGTTTGAGGTCATCCTGAGCCTCCATAGTGAATTCCAGGTCAGCCTGGGCTAGAGTGAGACTCTACCCTCGAAAAACCAAAAAAATATAAAAAATATAAAAAACCAAAACAAAAACGGTCAATGGTGAGGCCAGGTCACACACCTTTAATCCCAGCATTTGGGATACAGAGGTAGGAGGATCACCGTAAATTCACAAGGCCACCCTGAGACTCCATAGTGAATTCCAGGTCAGCCTGGGCTAGAGTGAGACCCTACCTCGAAAAACCAACCCCCCCCATAAAAAAAACCCAAAAACAGAAAAGAAAAGAGTCATGATGGGACATACCTGTAACTCTAGTACTTGGTAGGTAGAGATAGGTTGATCACAGTTTTAGGCAGCCTAGGCTACTCAGCAAGAAACTAACTGAAAATTAAAAAAATTAATAAATAAAGGCTGGAGGCATGGCTTAACGGTTGAGGCATCTGCCTGCAAAGCCAAAGGACCCAGGTTCCATGCCCCAGGACCCATATAAGCCAGATGCACAGGGTGTCACATGTGTCTGGATCTTTTTTTTGCACACCTATTCTCTCTATCTGCCTCTCTCTCTCTCAAATAAAAAGAAAACTTGGGAAAAAAATAAAAATAAACTGGACATAGTGGCTCATTCCTTTTAATTCCAGCCTTCAGGAGGCAGAGAAAGGTCTTTGTGAGTTTGAAGCCAGCCTGGGCTACAGAATGAGTTCAGACCAGACTGGGCTAGCATGAAACCATGTCTCAAAAAAAAAATTATTATTTTTATTTTATTATTAGTTTTTTGTTGTTTGTTTGTTTTCCAGGTAGGCTCTTACTCTAGCTCAAGCTGACCTGGAATTCCCTCTGTAGTCTCAGGGTGCCCTTGAATTCACTGCGATCCTCCTACCTCTGCCTCCTGAGTTGCTGGGGTTAAAGACATGCGCCACCACATCTGGCTAAAAAAAAAATAAAATTATTGGGCTGGAGGGATGGCTCAGCGTTAAGGCATTTGCCTGAAAAGTCAAAGAACACAGGTTCGATTCCCTAGAACCCACGTAAGCCGGATGCACAAGGGAGCACACGTATGTGCAGTTCATTGCTGTGGCTGAAGGCCCTGGCGCGCCCATTCTCTATCTCTCTCCCTCTTTCTCTGTCAAATAAATAAATTAATTAAATGAAATATGTAAAATTTAAATTATTATTATTATTATTAATTGGTTTTTCTTTTCTCTTTTTTCTTTTTTTTTTTTGGTTTTTCGAGGTAGGTTCTCACTCTGTTCCAGGCTGACCTGGAATTAACTCTGTAGTCTCAGGGTGGCCTCGAACTCACGGTGCTCCTCCTACCTCTGCCTCCCGAGTGCTGGGATTAAAGGCGTGCGCCACCACGCCCGGATAACATGCGTTCTGAGGCTTCGCAGGCAAGTGCCTTAACTGCTAAGCCATCTCCCCAGCCCCCCTCCCCCACTAATTTTTTTTAAATTAATAAACAACTAAAATAAAACAGGGCAAGGTAAGTAGAATGGTCGAAAATCACCACATATCAGGCAGGGAGGATCATGGTGCCCAGTATTGACCAAGATGTGGTCAGGGAAATTTGCACTCAGGGTCTTTATGTGGAGGAAGCCCTGAGCTGGACCCCTGTGAGGCAGGGAGTGAGGCAGGGGGCTGAAGGGAAAAGTTGGGTTGGGCAGGTCTTTGCTGGACTCTAAGTCGGGAGAGCCCTTCAGGAGAGCCCGTGCCTTGCCCCTGCTTAAGGCAACAGGCTGGGCCTTTGGGTTACTACTGCGAGGCAGCCATGGATGAGCTGTGGGCCCCCCAGTAAGGGGACAGATGTCTATGGTGGACCATCATTCTCCCTCTGCCCACTGCGACCTGTTGCTGCCAAATCGGCCCCTGGAGGAATGAGGACCTCAGCGCAGAGGGGAGATCTGAATGGCATGGCACAGCATCCATGACACTTGCTAAGATGTGCAATAAGGATGGCCCAGGACTGGATAGATGGCTTAGAGCTTAAGGCGTTTGCCTGAAAAACCTAAGGACCCAGGTTCGATTCCCCCCAGTGCCTGTGTAAACCAAATGAACACGGTGGAGCATGCATCCGGAGTTCCTTTGCAGTGGCCAGAGGAGGTCCTGGTGTGCAGTTAAGGCACTTGCCTGCAAAGCCCAATGCCTAATGACCTGACTTCAATTCCCCAGTACCAACATAAACCCAGGTACACAAGGGGGATCATTTGTCCGGAGTTAGTTTGTAGTGGGTAGAGGCCCTGGCATGCCCATTCTTTGTTCTCTCTCTCTCTCTCTGCCTCTTTCTCTCTCTCAATAAATAAAAATATTTCAAAAAAATAAAAAAGCTGTCAGAAAGCTGGAAGAAGCAATTCTACATGCAGTTCAGTGGGAGAAAGAAATACCACCAGTGAAGATACTCAGCAGTGGACACTGCAAGCCTTATAATTGGCCAGCCAGGCCAAATGAGCCAATGGGTGCAATAGTGGCACATTTGTCATGATGGAAACCAACTGACCTCTAATTGGACTGGAGGCCCGCTCCATAGAAGGGAATACATCCCTGATACTGAAAACTTAAAACAGGGGTACTCATGAGCCCTAGGGGTGTAATGTCTGCTGATGTCTGGAAAAAATGTATATACTATGCTTATCAAACTGCCCAGTAAGCACTTCTCTTAATATTTATACCCTTATATTAATGCTACTCTCATTTTGGGTAGAGAATCTTCTCTTTTCAGATGGCACTGACCTTGGGATGACTCAGAACGTATGATGGTGCTGGAAAGAAGTGACTGGAGTACTGAGTAACATCTCGATCACACCTTCCAAGGCTCAGGCTCTAATGTGGAAGAGGTGGTGGAAAGAATGTAAGAGCCAAAGGAAGGGTAGGACTCCTTACAACGTGCTCCTCCAGACACAAAATGGCCTGGATACCCATGACCTCACAGTGCCTGACACTACCTGCACAAGACCGTCATAAGAGGAGGAAAAGACTATGAAATCAAAATAAAAGAGAGACTGATTGAGATGGGGAGGGGGTATGATGGAGGGTGAAATTGCAAAAGGGAAAGTGGGGGGGGGAGGGTATTACCATGGGATTTTTTTATAATTATGGAAGATTTTAATAAATATTGAGAAAAAAAAAATTTAAACAAAGGATTAGCCGGGTGTGGTGACACACACTTTTAATCCCAGCACTCAGGAAGCAGAGGTAGGAGGATCGCCATGAGTTCGAGGCCACCCTGAGACTCCATAGTGATTTCCTAGGTCAGCCTGGACCAGAGTGAAACCCTACCTGGAAAAGCCAAAACAAACACAAAAAAGGGGTTGCCCCAGACAGAGGGGACCAGTAGGCAGAAAACCCCTGATGCAGAAATGTGTTTAGCTCATTGGCACGTTGGCAGGCATGGCAAACCAGCCCAGGGAAAAACACACACACTGGCCGGGAGGGGAGGAAGGAGGAGACCAGAGAGGCGATCCTGCGCTCGGAGGCCCTTTCCAGCTGAGCCTCTGGACTTCCTGCTAAGTGCTAAATGGAGAGTGATCTGCTTGATTCCCTCATGGGGGGAGACTGGTGGCTTCTGGGTGGAGGGTGGGTGGGGGAGGGCAGCAGGGGACGGTGGGTGGGTCTGCTGGGGGTGGGGGACAGCCATGATGAGTGCTGAGAGGAGCTGGGAATGCTCTTGGGGCCCCAAGAAAGAGAGACTCTCATGTATTCTGAATTGCCGTGGCTCCAGTGTACGATGCTCCTAGCATTCCGGGGAGGGTGTTTCCCCACCTTAAGATTCTGGCATTTTAGCCTGGTGTGGTGGTGGCGCACGCCTTTAATCCCAGCAGCCCGGGAAGCAGAGGTAGGAGGATCGCCGTGAGTTCGAGGCCACCCTGAGACTTTGTAGTAAATTCCAGGTCAGCCTGGGCTGCATCAAGACCCTACCTGGAAAAACTGAGGAAAAAAAAAAAAAGAAGAAAGACTCCGGCATTTTGTCAAAGGATTAGGGAAGGGACCTCAAACAACTAGTATTATTTTTAAATTTTATTTTTATTGCTGGGCGTGGTGGCGCACGCCTTTAATCCAGCACTCGGGAGGCAGAGGTAGGAGGATCGCCGTGAGTTCGAGGCCACCCTGAGACTACAGAGTGAATTCCAGGTCAGACTGGGCTAGAGTGAGACCTTACCTCAAAAAATCAAAAAAAAAAAAAAAAATATATATATATTTTTTTATTCATTTATTTGACAGAGAAAGAGGCACAGAGAGAGTGTTAGAGAGAAAGGGAGTGGGCATGCCAGAGTACTCCAGCCACCATAAACAAACTCTAGATGTACGCGCCACCTTGTGTGTCTGGCTTACGTGGGTGCTGGGGAATTGAACCTGGGTCCTTTGGCTTTGCGGGCAATTGCCTTAACCACTAAGCCATCTCTCTAGCCCAACTAGTTCTTTTTTTTTTAATTTTATTTTTTCAATGTAGGGTTTCACTCTAGCACAGGCTGACCTGGAATTCACTCTGTAGTCTCAGGGTGGCCTCGAACTCACAGCAATCCTCCTTACCTCTGCCTCCCCAGTGCTGGGATTAAAGGCATGCACCACCACCACGCACCAGCAATTAGTGGTCTTTCTAGCTTGGACAAGAATCCCCTTTGCTAAAACTTGCTGATAAGCAGACATTATAGGCTTCATGTCCCCTCCTGGTTTGGATCACTCTGGTTGGAAAGTTGTGAGAGCTGCCTCCTTAGAGCCATCTCTAGGGTCCCGGCTCTGCTATGGACCACCCTGACTGCATGGGTTGTCGTCTCTGTCAGCCCCCCAAAAGATGAACACATTATTTCTGTTTCCCATCCCCTACCCACACTTCATCCAAGGAGGATTTGAGATGATGTCCCTGTCCAGAGCGTCCTTCCTTGCTAGCCCACCACCTTCTTGCTATCATCTCCATCTGTTTCAAGAAAGGTATAGCTGGGGGCTGGAGAGATGGCTGAACGATTAAGGTGCTTGCCTGTGAAGGCAGGTCCCACATAAACCAGATGCACAAGGTGGTGCACACGTCTGGAGTTCATTTGTAGTGGCTAGAAGCCCTGGTATGCCCATTCCTCCCCCGCCCCCATCTCAAATAAAAAAAATATTAAAACATCACATATACAAAAATAAAGGTGGGCTGGAGGGATGGCTTAGCAAGTAAGGCATTTGCCTACAAAGCCAAAGGACCCAGGTTCGATTCCCCAGGACCTACGTTAGCCAGATGCACAAGGGGGCTTATGCCTCTGGAGTTTGTTTGCAGTGGCTGGAGGCCCTGGCGCATCCATTCTCTCTCTCCCTCTTCCTCTCTCTCTCTCTCTCTTTCTTTCTCTGTCAAATAAATAAATAAATAATAAAATATTTAAAAAAAAATAAAGTTAGAGCTGGGCGTGGTGGAACATTCCTTTAATCCCAGCACTCGGGAGGCAGAGGTAGGAGGATCCCCGTGAGTTCGAGGCCACCCTGAGACTCCATAGTGAATTCCAGGTCAGCCTGGCCTAGAGTGAGACCCTACCTTGAAAAACCAAAAAATAAAAAATAAAAATAAAGGTATAGCTGGTTATGGTAGTACAATCATTTAATCCCAGCACTTGGGAGGAAGGTAAGAGGATGGTTATGAGTTCAAGGCCAACCTGAGACTACATAGTGAATTGCTGGTCAGCCTGGATCAGAGAGAGACCCTACCTCAAAAAAAATATTTTTTTTTTTTTTGAGTCCTGGGGCAGGAGAGATGGCTCAGTGGTTAAGGCGCTTGCCTGAAAAATCTAACAACCCAAGTTTGATTCCCCAGGACCCATGTAAAGCCAGATGCACAAGGTGGGACATGGGTCTGGAATTTGTTTGTAGGAATGCCTGGAGGCCCTGGTGTGCCCATTCTCTCTCTCTCTGTGTAATGGGACACACCTTTAGTCCCAGCAGTCTGGAGTTCAAGGCTAGCCTGGGACTACATAGTGAATTACAGGTCAGCCCAGTACAGTGAGACCCTACCTCAAACAAACAAACAACCACTGGAGAGATGGCTTAGCAGTTAAGGCGCTTGTCTGTGATGTCTAAGGAGCCAGGTTTGATTCCTCAGTACCCACCAAAGCCAGATACACAAAGGGCATATGTGTCTAGAGTTCACTTGAAGTGGCTAGAGGCCCTGGTATGCCCGGTTTCTATCTGCCTCTTTCTCTAATAAATAAATGAAATACATTTTTTTTTTTAAGATATGGGCCACTGGGGCTGGAGAGATGGCTTAGCAGTTAAGCACTTGCCTGTGAAGCCTAAGGACTCTGTTTTGAGGCTCGATTCCCCTGCATCCACGTAAGCCAGATGCACAAGGGAGAACATGCATCTGGAGTTCATTAGCAGTGGCTGGAGGCCCTGGTGTGCCCATTCTCTCTCTCTCTCTTTGTCTTTCACTCTCAAATAAATAAAATAAATTTTTTAAGAGCAAAATAAGTAAATACATACAAATAAACAAAAAATTATATCAAAAAGGTATGAACCATATTATCTGAAAAAAAAAAAAAAGAGGCTTGGGGTAGGGGACATGGCTCAGCAACTAAAGGCTTGCATAGCCCATTGGCCCAGGACTCAATTCCCCAGCCACCCACAAAAAGCTGGGCAGCCGTTCCTTTGCAGCAGCTAGAGACACTGGTGCAGTCATACACATATTCACACATAAATACAAAAAAAGAGTGATCTTATGCCAGGTGTGGTGGCGCGCACCTTTAATCCCAGCACTCGGGAGGCAGAGGTAGGAGGATCCCCGTAAGTTCGAGGCCACCCTGAGACTCCATAGTGAATTCCAGGTCAGCCTGGCCTAGAGTGAGACCCTGCTTTGAAAAACCAAAAATAAATAAATAAATAAATAAATAAATAAATAAATAAATAAAATATATATTTTTAAAAGAGATGTATCGTGGGATGTCATTAGGTCATTGAAATTGTGCTCATAAAAATGAAGTGACCCTCCTGCTTTTGCCATGGCCACGAGGTAAGCGTTTCGCTCTGTTATGACCTGCCACCTCACCATTGACTCTAACTCCCAAAATTGTGAGCCAAAATAAACTTTTTCTCTTTATAAAGCCGTTGCCTCAGGTATTTTGTTATTATAATGGCAAGCTGACTAACACAGGTGTTTAGCCAGGCTGGGAGTTAGAAGATCTGAGGTTTAGCCTAAGTGCAACTGGACCCAGTCCCTTATCTCTGAGTTCATGAGTTTGAGGACAACCTGAGATTACACAGTGAATTCTTTTTTTTTTCCATCTCCTCAGCCATAATTTATTTATTTATTTTTAAATTTTTATTAACATTTTCCGTGATTATAAAATATATCCCATGTTAATTCCCTCCCTCCCCACCCCCACACTTTCCCATTTGAAATTCCATTCTCCATCATATTACCTCCCCATTACAATCATTGTAATTACATATATACAATATCAACCTATTAAGCATCCTCCTCCCTTCCTTTCTCTTCCCTTTATGTCTCCTTTTTAACTTACTGGCCTCTGCTACCAAGTATTTTCCTTCTCACGCAGAAGCCCAATCATCCATAGCTAGGATCCACGTATGAGAGAGAACATGTGGCGCTTGGCTTTCTGGGCCTGTGTTACCTCACTTAGTATAATCATTTCCAGGTCCATCCATTTTTCTGCAAATTTCGTAACTTCATTTTTCTTTACCGCTGAGTAGAACTCCATTGTATAAATGTGCCACATCTTCATTATCCATTCATCTGTTGAGGGACATCTAGGCTGGTTCCATTTCCCAGCTATTATAAATTGAGCAGCAATAAACATGGTTGAGCACGTACTTCTAAGGAAATGAGATGAGTCCTTTGGATATATGCCTAGGAGTGCTATAGCTGGGTCATATGGTAGATCAATCTTTAGCTGTTTTAGGAACCTCCACACTGATTTCCACACTGGCTGGACCAGATTGCATTCCCACCAGCAGTGTAGAAGGGTTCCTCTTTTTCCACATCCCCGCCAACATTTATGATCATTTGTTTTCATGATGGTGGCCAATCTGACAGGAGTGAGGTGGAATCTCAATGTAGTTTTAATCTGCATTTTCCTGATGACTAGTGACGTAGAACATTTTTTTAGATGCTTATATGCCATTCGTATTTCTTCCTTTGAGAATGCTCTATTTAGCTCCATAGCCCATTTTTTGATTGGCTTGTTTGATTCCTTGTTATTTAACTTTTTGAGTTCTTTGTATATCCTAGATATTAATCCTCTATCAGATATATAGCTGGCAAAGATTTTTTCCCATTCTGTAGGTTGCCTCTTTGCTTTTTTCACTGTGTCCTTTGCAGTGCAAAATCTTTGTAATTTCATGAGGTCCCAGTGATTAATCTGTGGTTTTATTACCTGAGCAACTGGGGTTGTATTCAGAAAGTCTTTGCCAAGACCAATATGTTGAAGGGTTTCCCCTACTTTTTCCTCTAGCAGTTTCAAAGTTTCCGGTCTGATGTTAAGGTCTTTAATCCATCTGGACTTAATTCTTGTGCATGGCGAGAGAGAAGAATCTATTTTCATACTTCTGCAGTTATATATCCAGTTTTCAAAACACCATTTGCTGAAGAGGCTGTCTCTTCTCCAATGAGTATTTTTGGCATTTTTATCGAATATCAGGTGGCTATAGCTACTTGGGCTTACATCTGGGTCCTCTATTCTGTTCCACTGATCTACACACAGTGAATTCTTGGTCAGCCTGGGTTAGAGTGAGACTCCACCTTGAACAACAACAACAAAAAGTCCAGAAACAAAATATTATGAATATATGTGCAGACTTGCCCATGCACAGTCCTCCAAGCCTGAGTCAAGAGATTTTTTTTTTTTCTTTTCCCCCTGACTCCTGGATAGAAAATTCCAGATTCTTGGGACTGGAAAGGCTTCTAAATGTCTAACTGACTCCCCAAGCTCCAAGCCCCTAGCTCTGCTAAAATTTATGGCAATGTCACCACTGGTTGATTATCAACAGAGCTTATATACCTCAAGGGACTCTCCTTTCCTTCATTGGTTTTTTTTTTTCCAGTTTTTATTGTCGTGTGTGAGTGTGTGTGTGTGTGCACTCACGCACCAGGGGCTGTAGCCATTGCAAACAAACATCTGGCTTTCTGTGAGCGGCGGGTGCATTGAACCCAGACCAGAAGGCTTTGCAAGCCAGTGCCTTTAACTGCAAAGCCATCTCCACAGCCGTTTTCAGTAGATTATTGGAGCGTTTCTCAGCTTACTACAAAGAATCTGTGACTTTGTAACTAATGCGGCAACACTCGCCAGACTCCTGCCCAGTCACTCATGCCTTAAACAATGTTTATTGTCGCTCCTGCATTAAAACAAGCAAGCTCCTCCGGACTGGTCACGCACTACTTTAATTCCAGCACTTGGGAGGCAGAGGTAAGGATTGTTGTGAGTTTGAGGCCACCCTGAGACTACATACACAGTGAATTCCAGGTTAGCCTGGGTTACAGCAAGACCTTACACCTAAAAAAAAAAAAAAAAAGAAGAAGAAGAAGAAGAAGAAGGACTGGAGGGATGGCTTAGTGGTTAAGGCGCTTGCCTGCAAAGCCAAAGGACCCAGGTTCAATTCCCCAGGACCCCAAGTAAGCCAGATGCACAAGGGCGCGCACACGTCTCGAGTTTGTTTGCAGTGGCTGGAGGCCCTGGCATGCCCATTCTCTCTCTCTCTCTCTCTTTCTCTCTGTGCGCCTCTTTCCCTCTCTCACTCAAATAAAAATAAATAAATAATAAAATATACAAAATTTGACAAAAGAAAAATGTAACATGTGCTAGAGAGATGGCTCAGTGGGTAAAAGGCTGCCTGAGTTTCATTTCCCAGCACCCACCAGTCCTAATGGGAAACAGAGACTGAGAATCAATGGGGCTCTCAGGGGCTCTTGGAGCTTGCAAAAGCAGCCATCTTTGGAGTCAACGAAAGACTTTATTTATTTATTTTTTTTTTGTTGTTGTTGTTGTTTATTTTTATGTATTTATTTGATAGCGACAGACAGAGAAAGAGGCAAAGAGAGAGAGAGAGAGAATGGGCGTGCCAGGGCCTCCAGCCTCTGCAAAAGAACTCCAGATGCATGCACTACCTTGTGCATCTGGCTAACATGGGTCCTGGGGAATCGAGCCTTGAACCGGGGTCCTTAGGCTTCACAGGCAAGCGCTTAACCGCTAAGCCATCTCTCCAGCCCTCAACGAGAGACTTTGTCTCAAGGAAACACTTAGCTGAACTATGATGGCCACCCTGCTATCCCCTTTGAATTCTGTGCGTTCATACGGCATGTCCACTGTGCATACACACCACGTAACGTATACTGTATGAACACACACCCCCCAAAATAATAAAGAAAACAAAACAAAACAATGCTGGGCTTGGTGGCACATGCCTTTGCTGCTAGCAGAGGAGCACGTGTGAGTTCGAGGACAGCCTACGACTACATAATGATTAGTGTTGAATTCCAGGTCAGCCTGGGCTAGAGTGAGACCTTACCTTGAAAAACAAAACAACAATAAAATAAAATAAAATAAAATAAAATAAAATAAAATAAAATAAAATAAAATAAAATAAAATAAAAACCTGGAAGGTGGACTGGGGGAAGATTGCTCAACAGTCTAAGAAGTTTAAAGCACTTGGCCAGGTAAGCAGGAGGGGGTCTTTTGGGTGGGAAACTGCCGACTCCTCAGAACTCATGTAAAAAGCTGGGTGTGGGGCTGGAGCTTGCCTGCAAAGCCAAAGGATCCCAGTTCGATTCCCCAGGACCCACGTGAGCCAGATGCACAAGGTGGCACATGCATCTGGAGTTCGTTTGCAGTGGCTGGAGGCCCTGGTGTGCCAATTCTCTCTGTCTCTCTGTCTGTCTCTCTCTCTCCTTGCAAATAAGTAAAAAAGAAAACAGCAAAGGAGCCAGGCGTGGTGGCACATGCCTTTAATCCCAGCACTCGGGAGGCAGAGGTAGGAGGATCGCCGTGAGTTTGAGGCCACCCTGAGACTACATAGTGAATTCCAGGTCAGCCTGAGCCAGCGTGAGACCCTACCTTGAAACCCTCCCCCAAAAGAAAAAAGCAAAGGACATCCTTCTAGTCTCTGCATATCACACATTGGTACACCCATGGTATCTCTCTCTCTCTCACACACACACACACATACATATACACACACACCACACATATGTGCAACTAAATAAATAAAATAAATTGAAATACACAAGAAGGGCTGGGAGGGCTAGCATGCACATATCTCTGATTTGGTTCCCAGCACTGTATAAACTGAGTGTGGCAAGGAATTGTAATCCCATAACTCAGGAGGTAGAGAATCATTGAGGTGTCATGGAGGCTGAGCTGCGGCCTGGCTGCACTCATGGCCCGTGCCCAATCAAGCACTAACCTGAGCCCTCCATACCCACCCACCCACCAAACTAGATTTCGCCTTTTTTTTTTTTTTAACAACTTCCATGATCGTAAACAATATCCCATGGTAATGCCCTCCCTCCCCCAACTTTCCCCTTTGAAACTCCATTCTCCATCATATCCCCTCCCCCTCTCAGTCAGCCTCTCTTTTATTTTGATGTCATCATCTTTTCCTTGGTCTTGTGTAGGTAGTGTCAGACACTGTCAGGTCACGGATATCCAGGCCATTGTGTGTCTGGAGGAGCACGTTGTAAGGAGTCCTACCCTTCCTTTGGCTCTTACATTCTTTCCGCCACCTCTTCCACAATGGACCCTGAGCCTTGGAAGGTGTGATAGAGATATTGCAGTGCTGAGCACTCCTCTGTCACTTCTTCTCAGCACGATGGTGCCTTCTGAGTCATCCCAAGGTCACTGCCCTCTGAAAAGAGAAGATTCTCTACCTAAAAGTGAGAGTAGCATTAATATAAGGGCATGAACATTAAGAGAAGTGCTTACCGGGCAGTTTGGTGAGCATAGTATATACATTTAGCCAGACAGCAGCAGACGTGACACCCTAGGGCTCATGACGACCCCTGTTGTAGGTTTTCAGTATCAGGGATGTATTCCCTCCCATGGAGCGGGCCTCCAGTCCAATTAGAGAACAGTGGGTTTCCCCCATAACAGACGTGCCACTATTGCACCTGTTGGCTCATTTGGCCTGGGATTTTGCCTTTTTGAGATTGGCTCTTCCTACGTACCCCAGGCCGGTGTCTAACTCACTGCACAGACCAAAATGCTGTCTGTTGCAGTCCGGTTCGCATTGCTGTAGAAATCACCCAACCAAGAGTAGCCTCTGGGAAAAAGAGGTTTATTTTGGCTTACAGGCTTGAGGGGAAGCTTCACGATGGCAGGGGAAAATGATGGCATGAGCAGAGGGTGGACATCACCCCCTGGCAAACATAAGATGGATCACAGCAACAGAAAGGTATACCAAACACTGGCATCGGGAAACTTGCTATAAAGCCCATAAGCCCGCCCCAACAATAACACTGCCTCCAGGAGGCATTAATTCCCAAATATCCATCAGCTAGGAACCTAGCATTCAGAACACCTAAGTTTATGGGGGACACCTGAATCAAACCACCACATTCCGCCCCTGGCCCCCATAAACTGATATCCATACATGATGTAAAATACAATGTATCCAGTCTGACTTTAAAGTCCCCATAGTTTTTATCAATCCCAATGATGTTCATATATCCCCATAGTTCAAGATCTTTTAACTGAGCCATAATAACAAAATATAACCTCAAAAAAACCAGAATGGCACAGAATAAATATTCACACTGCAATAGATGGCATTGGGCATAGCAAAGAAACATTCAACCAATACAAGATTTAAAACAACCAGGGCAAACATCAAACTCTGTAGCTTCAAGTCCAGCAACTCAAACTAGTGACAAATCTTCAAGTCCGATAATTCTAACCAGCAACAAGTCTCTGGCATTCCAATTCCGCCCCTAGCTAGGCTACTCACAGTCCTGGGAAACTTCACCGGGGCCGGCAGCTCCTCGGCAGCCATCTCATGGTCCCGGCATCTCCACTGGGTCTCCACTGCAAGCCACGGTTCATCCTCATGGCCCCATGGGGTCTCTATGCAGGCAACCAGCAAACCTGCTTCACACTGCCCATGGCCATTTCCAAAACACAAGACCATGTTGCAAACTCAATGACCCTCTTTCCAGCATTTCTTATACTCCACAATACCAGGTAGGGTGCCAATTTGTTAATTCAGGGGGGAATAAAGCAGACTTTGAAGAACAGGACACTCCTTGAGCACTCAGGCCCCTTCAAAAGAGTCTACATTCTTCTTGTTGCCCCAGCACAGGTCAGCTAGCCCAGTCTCAAAGGTTGTAATCTCTCAGTTGCAGCTGAACGGGCAGCAGTTCACCCGAAGATTTTCCTTTCTGTGCCATATCCCTCTGCACACACCAGTTCATTTCTATGCAAAGCAACCCTGCACAACTTCTCAGGACATGACATAAGAGCAAGCTTCTCACACAAACTGCTAGCTCAGTCCAAGCAAAGTTCTTTCTCACCCTCATAAGCCAAACCTCACAGTCCATAGTTCTTACTGCCTTCAGGTCTTTCAGCTCTGACCAGGATAGACCATCAAGCTGTACTTACAGCACTGCAAGGCATCTCTTAGGCCAAGGTTTCAAATCCTCTCACAGTCCTCTTGAAAATCAGCTCCAAAAGGCCAGAGCCACACAGTCAGGTGTCTAGCAGCAATCCCACTCCTCGGTACCACTTTACTGTTGCAGTCCAGTTCGCATTGCTGGTAGAAATCACCCAACCAAGAGTAGTTTCTGGGAAAAAGAGGTTTATTTTGGCTTACAGGCTTGAGGGGAAGCTCCTGATGGCAGGGAAAAACGATGGCATGAGCAGAGGGTGGACATCACCCCCTGGCCAACGTAAGGTGTACCACAGCAACAGGAGGGTGTGCTAAACACTGGCATGGGGAAACTGACTATAAAGCCCATAAGCCCGCCCCCAACAATACACTCCCTCCAGGAGGCATTAATTCCCAAATATCCATCAGCTGGGAACCTAGCATTCAGAACACCTAAGTTTATGGGGGACACCTGAATCAAACCACCACAGTGTCAAACTCACTCCAGTGCTCTGACTTCAACCTCAGCCACTATGCAGGGCTCCTGTTTGTTGGTATTTTTGGCAAACTTATATACACAACCGTACATCAAAGAGAAAGGCTTTACTTATTTTAATATTTTTACCTTTGATTACTTTTTTAAAAATAAATTTCAGAGCTGGGCATGATGGTGTACACCTTTAGTTCCAGCCCTCGGGAGGCAGAGGTAGGAGGATCACCATGAGTTTGAGGCCACCCTGAGATGACATAGTGAATTCCAGGTCAGCCTGGGCTAGAGTGAGACCCTACCTCAAAATAGTAATGATAATAATAATTTAAAAAAATAATAAAGGCATAGTGGCGCACATCTTTAATCCCAGCACCCTAGAGGCAGAGGTAGGAGGATTGCTGTGAATCTGAGGCCACCCTGAGATGACATCGTGAATTCCAGGTCAGCCTGGACTAGAGTGAGTGAGACTCTACCTTGAAAAACCAAAATAAATAAATAAACAAACAAACTTAGGGCTAGTGAGATGGCTTAGTGGCTAAGGTGCTTCCTGCAAATCAAGGAACCCAGGTTCGATTACCCAAGAATCATGTAAGCCAGATGCACAAAGGGGGCACATGCGTTGAATTCATTTGCAGTGGCTGCAGACTCTGGCGCACCCATTCTCTCTCTCTCTCTATCTGCCTCTGTCTCTCTCTCTCTCTTCCTCCCTCAAATGAATAAATAAATGAATAAATAAAATTAAATTAAATTGTGTATTTGGGCATGGTGGCACACATCTTTAATCCCAGTGCTTGGGAGGCACAGGTAGGAGGATCTCTGGGTTTTCCAGATCAGCTTGGGACTACAGAGTAAGTTCCAGGTCAACCTGGGCTAGAGTGATACCCTACCTCAACAAACAAACAAATTTCTGTTTCCTCTTTTTTTTTTTTTCCTCAATTTTTATTAACATTTTCCCTGAGCCTTGGAAGGTGTGATCGAGATATTGCAGTGCTGAGCACTCCTCTGTCACTTCTTCTCAGCACTACGGTTCCTTCCGAGTCATCTAAGGTCACCACCATCTAAAAAGAGAAGTTTTTCTAATCAAAAGTGAGAATAATGTTAATACATAGGTGTGGGGCTGGAGAGATGGCTTAGTGGTTAAGGCGCATGCCTATGAAGACTAAGGACCCAGGTTCAATTCTCCAGGTCCCATGTAAGCCAGATACACATGGTGGCGCATGTGTCTGGAGTTAATTTGCAGTGGCTAGAGGCCCTGGCACGTCTAATTCTCACTTATTGTTCTCTCTCTCCCTCTTGCTGTCTCTAATAAATAAATAAATAAAAATACATCTTGGGGGAGGGAGGGTATTACCATGGGATATTTTTTATAATCATGGAAATGTTAATAAAAATTGAGAAAGAAAATATCTTTTAAAATATATGTTTATGGATATGAACACCAAGAAAAGTGCTTACTTATAAATGTAGTATACACATTTAGCCAGACACCAAAATGTTACACCCCTTGGGCTCATGACTTCCCTTGTCATAGGTTTTCAGTATCAGGCATGTATTTTCTCTCATCGAACAGGCCTTCTGTACAATTTGAGAGTGGTTGGTTTTCGCCATAACACACCACTATTGCACCCAGTGGAGTTTTATTATTATTATTAGCATCAACTCTGTTCCAGTATGAATATGTGAATATTCACATGTCTGGTTATTTCTCCAGGTTTATTTCCCAAAGGTGTACTTAGTGGATCAGAGAACAAGATGTCCCGAAACATGTTACCAACCGACCTTCAGAAGGGCTGGTCCCAAGAACAGCCTAGGCAGCAAGAAGTTTTCACCAGCCTTGGTCAACACGTTACTCCCTGTGGAGCAAACAACTAGAGTTGTTGGACTTGGAGCTACAGAGTGTTATGTTTGCCCTGTTTAAATCTTGTATTTGTTGGGCTGGAGAGATGGCTTAGCGGTTAAGGCGCTTGCCTGCAAAGCCAAAGGACCCTAGTTCAACTCCCCAGGACCCATACAGAAGACAGATGCACAAGGGGGCACATGCGTCTGGAATTCGTTTGCAGTGGCTGGAGGCCCTGGTGTGCCCATTCTCTCTCTCTCTCTCTCTCTCTCTCTCTCTCTCTCTACCTGCCTATTTCTGTATATATCTCTCTCTCTCAAATAAATAAATAAATTTAAATCTTGTATTTGTTGAATATTTCTTTGCTATGCCCAATGCCATCTTTTGCAGTGTGAGTGTTTATTCTGTGCCATTATTATTTTTTTCTTTTTTTTAATATATCTTTTTTAAATTATTTATTTATTTATTTGAGAGCGACAGACAGAGAGAGAAAGACAGATAGAGGGAGAGAGAGAGAATGGGCGCGCCAGGGCTTCCAGCCTCTGCAAACGAACTCCAGACGCGTGCGCCCCCTTGTGCATCTGGCTAACGTGGGACCTGGGGAACCGAGCCTTGAACCGGGGTCCTTAGGCTTGAAAGGCAAGCGCTTACTTAACCGCTAAGCCATCTCTCCAGCCCTCTTTTTTTCTTTTTTTCTTTTTTTCTTTTTTTTTTCCCCAAGACAGGGTCTCCCTCTGGCTCAGGCTGACCTGGAATTCACTACAGTCTCAGGGTGGCCTCGAACTCATGGCGACCTGCCTACTTCTGCCTCCTGAGTGCTGGGATTAAAGGCATACACCACCACACCTGGCTTTTGTTTTGTTTCGTTTTGTTTTTGTTTTTGTTTTAGGTTTAGATTTTTTTGTTTTTTGTTTTTTGTTTTTCGAGGTAAGGTTTCACTCTAGCTCAGGCTGACCTGGAATTCACTATGGAGTCTCAGGGTGGCCTTGAACTCACGGCAATCCTCCTACCTCTGTCTCCCAAGTACTGGGATTAAAGGCATGAGCCAACACGCCCGGCTAGGTTTAGTTTTTGGTATTATGGCTCAGTTAAAAGATCTCAGACTATGGGAATGTTTGAATATTATTGGGATTGACAAAACCTATGGGGCTTCAGGCTGGAGAGGTAGCTTAGTGGTTAAGGCTTTTGCCTGCAAACCCAAAGGACCCAGGTTCAATTCTCCAGGACCCACATAAACCAGATGCACAAGGGGGCACGTGTGTCTAGAGATCATTTGGAGTGGCTATAGGCCCTGGTGTGCCCATTCTCTCTCTCTCTCTCTGCCTCTTTTTCCCTCAAACAAATAAATAAAATATACTAAAATTAAAAAAAAAAAAAACTATGGGGAATCTTAAAGTTGGACTAAATGTATTACATTTTACATCGGGATGGTTAGCAGTTTATGGGAGCCGGGTGTGGGATGTGGTGGTTTGATTCAGGTGTCTCCCACAAACAGGTGTTCTGAATGCTAGGTCCCCAGCTGATGGAGATTTGGGAATTAACCCCTCCTGGAGGCGGTGTATTGTTGGGGGCGGGCCTATGGGTGTTACAGCCAGTTTCCCCATGCCAGTGTTGACACACTCTCCTGTTGCTACTGGCCATCTGATTTTGGCCAGGAGATGATGTCCACCCTCTGCTCATGCCATCGTTTTCCCCTGCCATCATGGAGCTTCCCCTCGAGCCTGTAAGCCAAAACAAACCTTCTTTCCCACAAACTGCTCTCGGGCCAGGTGATTTCTACCAGCAACGCAAACCTGATTGCGACAGTAACTCTCCCCTTGCTTGGACACGTTGAGTGTCCATTTTTGCATTTACCATCTTGTGCATTGTGAAAGGTCATGTGGACAGGTCAGCAGCTTTCCTAAGTCTCTCTTTTTGTCTTGTTGGCAGAAATTCGGACAGGGTCCTGTGAGCCTCACATAAGGTGCTGAGGATGCAGCTCTTGTTTAGCATGTCTGAGTAAGGTACTGGGTTCCAATCTCAGCATTGTCCCAAGGTAACCGACTCTCAAAGCTCTGAGCAGGAAATAAACCAGGACTGGAGAGGCCATTTGGAGTTCCTTTGCAGGGGCCAAAGGTGCTGGTGTGACCATTCTTTCTCTCTCTCTCTCTGCCTCATTCTCTCTGAGATAAATAAATAAAAATAAAATAAAATTAGAAAGTATAAGCTGGGCGTGGTGGCGCATGCCTTTAACCACAGCATTTGGGAGGCAGAGGTAGGAGGATTGCTGTGAGTTCGAGGCCACCCTGAGACTCCCTCGTGAATTCCAGGTCAGCCTGGGAAAGAGTGAGATCCTACCTTGAAAAAACAAAACAAAACAACAAAAACAAACAAACAAAAACAAAACAAAACAAACAAAAAACCCTGCTTTGACTCTAAGCCATCCCTCCAGAACCCCCAAAATGAAGTTTAAAAACAAAAAACTGTTCCTTTCATCACAAGCTGTTTCTAGTTGCCATTTTTGTCCCAGCAACTAAAGGGCAACAGGACAAAGAGTCTGATATTAGCAACAGGAATTCTTAGGCACCTACATATCTAAATTATTCCAGACAAAAAGCAAGACTGCAACATAACTGATGAAAAATCAAAAGTTCTAGAGAGCCTGGAATGGTGGCGCACACCTTTGATCCCAGTACTCAGCAGAGGCGGGAGAATAGATGTGAGTTCGAGGCCAACTTGGGCTAGAATGAGACCATACCTTATTAAAAGAAAAAAAAATTCAGTTATTTAATTATTTTATTACTGGGAATAGGCAAAGCTTTTTTTTTTTTTTTTTTTTTTTACAGGCATGACATCAACCTATAAACTATAAAAGAATGATAAAATGAAGAACATAAAAAAAAAAATGCTTTAAAGGGAATGGGATGTGGTGGTGCACGCCTTTAATCCAAGCACTTGGGAGGCAGAGGTAGGAGGATTGCTGCGAGTTCGAGGCTACCCTGAGTCTACATAGTAAATTCCAGGTCAGCCTGAGTTACAGTGAGACCCTACCTCAATAAACAAAACAAACAAACAAACAAACAAAAGCTTTAAAGGGCTGGAGAGATGGCTTAGCAGTTAAGGCCCTTGCCTGCGAAGCCTAAAGACCCAGGTTCAATTCTCCAGGTCCCACGTGAGCCAGATGCATAAGGTGGTGCATGCATTTGGAGATCCTTTGCAGTGGCTAGATACCCTGGTGTGCCCATTCTCTCTCTTTTTTCCCTTCTCTCTCTTGGTCTCTAATAAATAAATAATATTTTAAAAATGCTTTATGGATGGGGAGGAGGGAGGGAATTACCATGGGATATTTTTTTATAATCATGGAAAATGTTAATAAAAATTGATTAAAAAAAAATGCCTTAGGGCTGGAGAGATGGCTTAGCGATTAAGCGCTTGCCTGTGAAGCCTAAGGACCCCGGTTCAAGGCTCGGTTCCCCAGGTCCCACGTTAGCCAGATGCACAAGGGGGCGCACGCGTCTGGAGTTCGTTTGCAGAGGCTGGAAGCCCTGGCGCGCCCATTCTCTCTCTCTCCCTCTATCTGTCTTTCTCTCTGTGTGTCTGTCTCTCCCAAATAAATAAATAAATAATTAATTAAGAACTTAAAAAAAAAAAATGCCTTAGCCGGGCTTGGTGGCACACGCCTTTAACCCCAGCACTCATGAGGCTGAGGTAGGAGAATCAGTGGGTGCAAAGCTAGCCTGGGCCATAAAATAAGTTCCACGTCAGCCTGGGTGGTAGTGAAAGTCAGCCTCAACAGAACAAAACAAACAACAACAAAATAACACTTTATCTGCACCCTATGTTGCACACCTTTGATCTCACCATGCAGAAGTAGGAGGATTGCTGTGAGCCTGGGCTAAGCAAGACCCTACCTGTTGCAGTCCGGTTCGCATTGCTGGTAGAAATCACCCAACCAAGAGCAGCTTCTGGGAAAAAGAGGTTTATTTGGCTTACAGGCTCGAGGGGAAGCTCCACGATGGCAGAGAAAAACGATGGCATGAGCAGAGGGTGGACATCACCCCCTGGCCAACATAAGATGGACCACAGCAACAGGAGGGTGTGCCAAACACTGGCATGGGGAAACTGGCTATAACACCCATAAGCCCGCCCCCAACAATACACTCCCTCCAGGGGGCGCTATTTCCCAAATCTCCATCAGCTGGGAACCTAGCATTCAGAACACCTGAGTTTATGGGGGACACCTGAATCAAACCACCACACTACCTCAGAAAAAAAAAAAAAAAAGGAGTTGGAGAGATGGCTCAGCAGTCAAGGTGCCTGCCTGCAATGTGTAACGGCCTAAGTTCGATTCCCCAACACCCACATAAGCCAGATGCACAAAGTAGTACATGCATTCCCTAAGAATGTTTGCATTGGCCAGAGGCCCTGGTGCACCCATTCTCTCTCCCCCCCCTCCCCCACTTGCAAATAAATGAATAAAATATTTTTCTTAAAAGACAGAACGGGGGCTGGAGAGATGGCTTAGTGGTTAAGCGCTTGCCTGTGAAGCCTAAGGACCCCGGTTCAAGGCTCGGTTCCCCAGGTCCCACGTTAGCCAGATGCACAAGGGGGCGCACGTGTCTGGAGTTCGTTTGCAGAGGCTGGAAGCCCTGGCGCGCCCATTCTCTCTCTCTCACTCTGTCTTTCTCTCTGTGTCTGTCGCTCTCAAATAAATAAATTAAAAAAAATAAAAATTAAAATTAAAAAAAAAAAAGAAAGAATGGTGAAGGAGAGGAGATACACCCACCGTTGTCCTATGACCCCATACCACACCATGCATATGCAACACACCAGCACAAACAAATAAATAGATAATAATTTAAAAAATAAACAATGCCTGCCAGGCATGGTGGCGTATGCCTTTAATCCCAGCACTCGGGAGGCAGAGGTAGGAGAATCGCCGTGAGTTCAAGGCCACCCTGAGACTACAGAGTTAATTCCAGAGTGAGACCCTACCTCGAAAAAGCAATAAATAAATAAATAAATAAATAAATAATAAACAATGCCGGGGCTGGAGAGATGGCTTAGTGGTTAAGCGCCTTCCTGTGAAGCCTAAGGACCTCGGTTGGAGGTTTCATTCCCCAGGACCCACATAAGCCAGATGCACAAGGGGACGCATGCATCTGGAGTTCCATTGCAGTGGCTAAAGGCCCTGGTGTGCCCATTCCCCTCTCTCTCTCTCTCTCTCTGTCTATTGCTCTCAAATAAAAAAATAAGTAAAAATAAAAAAAACTTTTTTTAAATAAACAATGCAATAGCACAAAACAATATAAAGGCAAATAGTAATTACTATGTACATAGAAGTTGTGCAATTTATTTTATACAGTAAAGCTTAATCTTATTAAAGTAGAAATCATGTTCACAAATTAATAAAATGAATGAACAAGAATAAAAGTTGATAAGGGAAATGAATGAAAATGCTTATATCCAAAGAAATACGAATGGCCAATAAATGTAATAAAAAATATGCATAGCTTTACTTATAATTAAATTAATGCAAATTAAAACAACAACATACCAGTTTCACCAATCAGATTTTCAAGATTGAAATTCCTCCCAAGGCTGGGTATAATGACATGTATGGTCCAGCATTTGGGATGCTAAAAACAGGTCATTCAGGAGTTCTCTTAGACTACATAATGATATCCTGACTCAAAAACAAAAACAAGGGCTGGAGAGATGGATCAGCGGTTAAGCGCTTGCCCGGTTCAAGGCTTGGTTCCCCAGGTCCCACGTTAGCCAGATGCACAAGGGGGGGCATGCGTCTGGAGTTCGTTTGCAGAGGCTGGAAGCCCTGGCGTGCCCATTCTCTCTCTCTCTTCCTTTCTCTCTGTGTCTGTCGCTCTCAAATAAATAAATAAATAATGAACAAAAAAAATTAAAAAATAATAACAAAAACACCGGGCTGAAGAGATGGCTCAGCAGGTAAAGTGCTTGTCTGTGAAGCTTAAGGACCCAGGTTCAACTCGTAGGTCCCACATAAGCCAGACATACAAGGTAGACGTATGCACAAGGTTGTGCATGTGGACAAGGTGGCGCGTGTGTCTGGAGTTCAATTGCAGTGACTGGAAGCCCTGGTGCGCCAATTCCCTCTCTCTCACACTCTCTTTAGTTAAAAGAAAAAAAGAAAAGAAAAGAAACTGCTGAGCCATCTTTCCAGCCCAGCCCCTGCTCCCCAACACCTTTTGGAGACAGGGTCTCTTTTCGTATAACCCAGGGCTGGCCTTGAACTGATCTTTTTGTTGTCTTTACTTCCTTAGTAGAGGATTGCAGTATTCCAACTTCCTTATTCTTTTTTGTTTTTTAGGTTTTTCCAAGGTAGCATTTCACTCTAGCCCAGGCTGACCTGGAATTCACTATGTAGTCTCAGGGTGGCCTCGAACTCATGGTGATCCTCCTACTACTGCCACCGGAGTGCTGGGATGAAAGGCATGCGCCACCACGCTCCACTTTTGTTTTGTTTTTTTGAGGCAGGGTCTTGCTCTAGGCAAGGCTGATCTGGAATTCACTATGGAGTCTCAGGGTGGCCTCGAACTCACGGCGATCCTCCTACCTCTGCCTCCTGAGTTCTGGGATTAAAGACGTGCGCCACCACGCCTGGCTCCGAGCTCCAATTTCTTTTTATTTCAGTTATTTATTTGAGAGAGAGAAAGAGGGGGAGGGGGAGAGAGAGAGAGAGAGAGAGAGAGGCCACTGCAAACGAACTCCAGATGCCTGTGCCCCCTTGTACATCTGGCTTATGTGGGTCCTGGAGAGTCAAACTGGGATCCTTTGGCTTTGCAGGCAAGCGCCGTAACCGCTCAGCCATCTCTCCAGACCCCAACTTCCTATTTCTTGTCTCTGTTCCATCTTCCTGCCATCTCCACTCACCTCTCCCGCTGCAATCTTCCAAGTCCTCCCTCTCTGTACGCATGTTCCTTCTGTTTTCCCCATCAAATCCTTCCCAGCTATGAAGCGACTTTTCTTTTTTAATTTTTTTTTAGTTCATTTTTGTTTATTTATTTGAGAGCGACAGACACAGAGAGAAAGGCAGAGAGAGAAAGAAAATGGGTACACCAGGGCCTCCAGCCACTGCAAACAAACTCCAGATGCATGCGCCCCCTTGTGCATCTGGCTTACATTCCTGGGGAATCGAGCCTCGAACTGGGGTCCTTAGGCTTCAAGGGAAGTCACTCCAGCCCATGGAGTGACTTTTTCTAAGAGAGAAATGTGAACAGATCACGTTACCACTTTTAGTTCTTTTTTTTTTTTTTAATTAATTAATTAATTTATTTATTTGAGAGCAACAGACACAGAGAGAAAGACAGATAGAGGGAGAGAGAGAGAATGGGCGCGCCAGGGCTTCCAGCCTCTGCAAACGAACTCCAGACGCGTGCGCCCCCTTGTGCATCTGGCTAACGTGGGACCTGGGGAACCGAGCCTCGAACCGGGGTCCTTAGGCTTCACAGGCAAGCGCTTAACCGCTAAGCCATCTCTCCAGCCCTTTTTTTTTTTTTTAAGTTTTTTTTTTATTTCACTTTTAGTTCTTGACCCCATTTTGCCCTCCAGTTAAAGGCCTGGCACCTTAATGGCTTAATGTATCACACCCTGGCCCTCTAGGCATTTCCCCCGGGCCCTTGGCAGCACCCTCCTCTCCAGTCCACTTTCTCCTGCTGCTTTGCTATGGGACCTACGCTTTCATCTATTGATGGTGCCCACCCAAAATTTAGTGTGACCAACCCTCTCTAATCAGACTGGAGGCCCGCTCCACGGGAGGGGATACATTCCTAATGCTGAAAACCTACCACAAGGGTATTCATGAGCCCTAAGGATGTCACGCCTGCGGCTGTCTGGCTAAATGTATATACTCTGCTCACCAAAATGCCCAGTAAGCACTTCTCTTAATATTTATACCCTTATATTAATGCTACTATCACTTTTGGTAGAGAACCTTCTCTTTTAAGATGGCAGTGACCTTGGGATGACTCAGAAGGCATCATGGTGCTGGAAAGAAGTGACCAGAGTGCTCAGTACTGCAATATCTCCATCACACCTTCCAAGGCTCAGGGTCCACTGCGGAAGAGGTGGCAGAAAGAATGTAAGAGCCAAAGGAAGGGTAGGACTCCTTACAACGTGCTCCCTCCAGACACAAACTGGCCTGGATATCCATGACCTCACAGTGCCTGACACTACCTACACAAGACCATCATAAGAGGAGGAAAAGATGATGACATCAAAATAAAAGAGAGACGGATTGAGAGGGGGAGGGGATATGATGGAGAGTGGAGTTGGGAAGGAGAAAGTGGGGAGGGGAGAGGGAATTACCATGGTTTATTGCCTAATTATGAAAACTGTCAAAAAAAAGTTAATGTGGGGGCTGGCGAGATGGCTTAGCCATTAAGCACTTGCCTGTGAAGCCTAAGGACCCCAGTTCGAGGCTCGATACCCTAGGACCCACATCAGCCAGATGCACAAGAAGGCACACGCATCTGGAATTTGTTTACAGTGGCTGGAGGCCCTGCCACACCCATTCTCTCTCTCTCTCTGCCTGTTTCTCTCTGTTGCTCTCAAATAAATAAATAAATAAAAACAAAAAAGATTTTTAAAAAGTCCACAACTTAAAAAAAAAAAAAAAACTTAGCGTGCTTTCAGCTGCAAGGAACACACTGTCCTGATTCTGGTCCCAACCATCAGGAAGTGCATTATCTTCCTCCTGGAGAAAAAAAAAAAAAAGAGCCAGGAGCAGTGACACAAGCCTTTGATCCCAGCACTCGGGAGGCAGAGGTAGGAAGATCACTGTGAGTTCAAGGCCACCCTGGGAATAGAGTGAATTCCAAGTCAGCCTGAGCTAGGCGAGACTCTACCTCGGAAAAAAAAAAAAGGGACTGGAGAGGTTGCTTAGTGGTTAATGCCCTTGCTTGCAAAGCCTAAAGACCTAGGTTTGATTTCCCAGTACCCATATAAGCCAGATGCACAAGGTGGTGCTTATGTCTAGAGTTCATTTGCAGTGGCTACAGGCTCTGCCGCACCCATTCCTTCCCCTCACCGCCAATCTATCTAATACATAAGTAAAATGTTTTTTATTTTTTTAAAAACTGGGCTGCAACGTACTTGGGCTGCAAGGGCCACTGAGAAATCCTCCTGGAACTGAGCTGATAACTCCTCCATGTAGACCAGCTGGCAGAAAGCTGGAAGAAGCCATTCTGCATGCAGTTCAATGGGACAGAGAGAAATCACCAGTGAAGATACTCAACAGGGGACTCTGCAAGCCTGATAACTGGCCAGCCAGGCCAAATGAGCCAACGGGTACAATAGTGGCACGTCTGTCATGGTAGAAACTAACTAACAGAGGTAGGAGGATCGCCATGAGTCTGAGGCCACCTTGAGACTCCATACTTAATTCCAGGTCAGCCTGGGCTAGAGTGAGACCCTACCTCAAAAAATAAATAAATAAAATAAAATAAATAAAACAAGAAAAACAAAACAAAACAAAAAAAAAAGAATGTGAACCCCATTGCCATACCATGAACTGTGTAAATGTAGCCTGGCAGAACCTGATCTCCAGTCAGCCCTTGTCCGGGCACCAGCGAAAGCTGAGCCCTTCAGAACATTCTGGGCTCCTGTTCAAGCACCATGAAGCAGAGAAACCCTTCCCACTGTGCCTTGTTTAAGGTCCACGGAGTCCCTAAGCCTCACCACACAGCTGTTGTTTTCACTGTGTTGAGTCTGGGATGGGCGATCATGCAACATCAGTACCTGGGATAAAGGGAATTTCTCTTATAGGACATTTTGGCTCCTTAATAAATGCAAATTTAAAGCCAGGCGTGGTGGTGCATGCCTTTAATCCCAGCACTCGGGAAGCAGAGGTAGTAAGATCGCTGTGAGTTCAAGACCATCCTGAGACTGCATAGTGAATTACGGGTCAGCCTGGGCTAGAGTGAGACCCTATCTCAAAAAAAAAAAAAAAAAAAAATTAGGGGCTGGAGAGATGGCACAGTTGTTAAGGTGTTTGTCTCCAAAGCCTAATGGGTTGATTCCCCAATACCTAGCTATAGCCAGATGCACAAGGGGGCGCATGCATCTGGAGTTCCTTCGCAGTGGCTGGAGGACCTGGTGTGCCCATTCTCTCTCTCCCTGTCTGTCTCTCTCTGCTTGCAAATAAATCAATAAAACTTCATTTATTTATTTATTTTGGTATTTCAAGGTCGAGTCTCACTCTGGCCCAGGTTGATCTGGAATTCACTGTGCAGTCTGTCTCAGGCTGGCCTCAAACTCATAGTGATCCTCCAGTCTCTGCCTCCTGAGTACTGGGATTAAAGGCATGTGCCACCATGCCCCAGCTGAAATAAAAATATTTAATAAATAGAGCCAGGTGTGTGATGGCACATGCCTTTGATTCTAGGACTTAGGAGGCCAATGTGGGAGGATCACGATGAGTTTGAATTCCAGGTCAGCCTGGGCAAAACTGTACCTCCAAAACAAATAAATAAATAATTAAAATGTTGGGGCTAGAGAGAGAATCTTAGCAATTAAGGCAACTGCCTGCAAAGCCAAAGGATCCCAGTTCAATTCTCTAGGACCCACATAAACCAGATGCATAAGGGGCCACATGCATCTGGATTTCCTTTGCAGTGGCTGGATGCCCTGGTGTGCCCATTCTCTCTCTTCCCCCCCCACCCTTTATCCCTCTCAAATAGAGAAATAAAATATATTTAAAAAATAAAATTCAAGCCGGGCATGATGGCACATGCCTTTAATCCCAGCCCTTGGGAGGCAGAGGTAGGAGGATCGCAGTGAGTTCAAGGCTACCCTGAGACTACATAGTAAATTCTAGGTCAGCCTGGACTAGAGTGAGACCCTACCTCGGAAAAAAAGCAAAAAAACAAACAAACAAACAAAAAAACACACACATATATATATTAATTAATTTTAATTTAATTAAAATAGGCAGAATGGGCATGCTAGGGCCTCTAGTCGCTGCAAAGGAATTCCAGACACATGCCACTCTAGCCCAGGTTGACCTGGGATTCACTATGTAGTCTCAGGGTGGCCTCGAACTCACAGCGATCCTCCTACCTCTGCCTCCTGAAAGGCATGCGCCAGGTAACAGATCTGTTTTGGACTGGGCTTGCTGGAGTCCTGTTCTGTTTGGGAGCCTGAACACTTCCTTGATGTGCCTGTGGGGAGAGCAGGAGCTGTAAGTAAGGTCTCAGATCATCCCAGCCTTGGAGCTGGGCTAGCCCTTCAGAGGTGGCCCCTGTCGAAGCAAGGTCATGATGGGCCTTTGGGACTCTTTTGTCACCTGGTCATGGCCACCCCACAGGCAGAAGGCCCTGGTGAGGAGGCTGCAACATGGGGGAGATAATGACAAGGCTTCTGCAGCCAGAATGTCAAACAGCTCAGGGTAATCCACGTGGGAATCTAGAGAGGGGACTGAAGGCTCCCGCTGCCTTTCCTCCTCCATTTGTTTCTGTGGATTAATCCATTCAGGAAGAGACTCTGCTCTAGCTTGAGTTGGCTTCCTGTGAGGCGTGTCTGGTGTGGATGTTCCCGAGGCTGGATCTCATTCTGTAGGCTCCGTAGCTCAGGCTGGCCTAGAACTTGGGATCCTCTTACCTTAGCCTCCCACACGTGGGATGACCTGGCTAACTTCCTGTGAAACTTCAAGGAGATTGGCTAGTGTCGTTTTCAGCCCTAACTGGAACTTGCTATCAGCTTCCTACACCCCCTGAGGGTTAGGACTTACCTTAACTTTTTTTTTTTAATATTTTTTTTAATTTTTAATTTTTTTATTTGAAAGCGACAGACACAGAGAGATAGAGGGAGAGAGAGAGAATGGGCACGCCAGGGCCTCCAGCCACTGCAAACGAACTCCAGATGCGTGCGCCCCCTTGTGCATCTGGCTAACGTGGGACCTGGGGAACCGAGCCTCGAACCAGGGTCCTTAGGCTTCACAGGCAAGCGCTTAACCGCTAAGCCATCTCTCCAGTTCTTCCCTTAACTTTTGTAAAGCATATTTTTTGTGGTGTTGTTTCTAGCCAGGCTGACCTGGAATTCACCATGTAGACTCCGGTGGAGTCCTTGATTTTATGGAGATCGTCCTATCTCTGCCTTCCAAGTGCTGGGATTAAAAGCATGGGCCACCACACCCAGCTTCTTTTTCTTTTCTTTTCTTTTTTCTTTGTTTGGGTTTTCAAGGTAGGGTCTCACTCTAGCTCAGGCTGACCTGGAATTCACTTGTGTAGTCTTAGGGTAACCTTGAAGTCACAGTGATCCTCCTACCTCTGCCTTCCAAGTGCTGGGATTAAAGGCATGTGCCACCACATGCCTTTTTTTTTTTCTTTTTAAATATTTATTTATTTGAGAGAGAGAGAGAGAAAGAGGAAGAGAGTAGGAAAAAGAATGAGTGGGCACATCAGGGCTTCTAGCCACTGTGAACTCCAGACACATGTGCCCCCTTGTGCATCTGGCTTACGTGGGTCCTGGGGAATCGAACCTGTATCCTTAGGGTTCTCAGGCAAGCGTCTTAACTGCTAAACCATCACACCAGAGAGAGGCAGACAGAGAGAGTGAAAGAATAGGCACACCAGGGCCTCTGGCCACTGCAATCAAACTCTAGACATTTGAGTCACCTTGTGTGAATGTATGACCTTGTGTGAATGCATCACCTCATGTATCTGGCTTACGTGGGTCCTAGGCAGCCAAACCTTTGTTTTTCTTTTAATATATTTTATTTATTTATTTTTAATATATTTTTAAACTTTTTATTTATTTATTTGAGAGCAACAGACAGAGAGAGAAAGACAGGTAGAGGGAAAGAGAGAGAATGGGCGCGCCAGGGCTTCCAGCCTCTGCAAACGAACTCCAGACGCGTGCGCCCCCTTGTGCATCTGGCTAACATGGGACCTGGGGAACCGAGCCTCGAACCGGGGTCCTTAGGCTTCACAGGCAAGCGCTTAACCGCTAAGCCATCTCTCCAGCCCTTATTTATTTATTTTGAGAAAGAGAGGATGGGGCGCCATGGCATCCAGCCACTGCAAATGAGCTCCAGGTGCATGTGTCCCCCTTGTTCATCTGGCTTACGTCGGTCCTGGGGAATTGAACCCAGGTCCTCTGCTTTGCAGGTAAATGCCTTAACCGCTAAGCCATCCCTCTAGCCCCTGTTCCCCCGCCTTTTTTTTTTTTTTTTATAAACATGAGTTCTAGGGATTAAACTCAGGTAGTCATGGTTACAACGCCAAAGCATAAACCCTTTACCTATTGAAATATCCTTCCAGCCTAACCTGAGTTTCCCAAACGTGTGACCTTACATACTGTCTTCTAAGTGAACAGACTGGTCTTGAACTCACAGCAAACTTCCTACCTCTGCCTCCTGAGTGCTGGGATTAAAGGTGTGTGCCACCATGCCCAGCCAGATTTTTTTTTTTCTGAGGTATGTCTCACTCTAGCCCAGGCTGACCTGGAATTCACTATGTAGTCTCAGGGTGGCCTCGAACTCATGGTGATCCTCCTACCTCTGCCTCCCGAGTGCTGGGATTAAAGGATGCGCCACCATGCCCGGCTTCATGTGCCATTTTGTACATCTGGCTTTATGTGGGCAACTGGAGAAACTGAACTCAGCTAGCGGGCTTTGCAACTAAACGTCTTTAACTGCTGAGCCATTTCCCAGCCCACAACCAAAAGCAAATTCAAAATGAAACAATGAGAGGCTAGAGAGATGACTCAGTGCCTAAAGATGCTTGCTTGCAAAGCCCAATGGCCCGGGTTCAATTCCCCAGTACCCACATAAAGCCAGATACAGAAAGTGGACTTTGTATTTGCAGCAGAGAGAGAGGTCCCAGCCAGCACATTCTCTCCCGCACAAATATTTAATAAAAAAAAAAAAAAAAAAAAAGGTCAAACCGTGAATGCCAGGTGGTCCTGGGCCGGCTAGACCACGCTGTGCTGCGTGACTTCACCACAGCCTTGGTTCTCAATATAAGACGTGCACTCTGGGGGCTGGAGTGATGGCTTAGAGGTTAAGGCGTTTGCCTGCAAAGCCAAAGGACCCAGGTTCGATTCCTCAAATCCCACATTAGCCAGATGCACAAGGTGGTACATGCATCTGGAGTTGGTCTGCAGTGGCTAGAGGCCCTGGTGTGCCCATTCTCTCACCCCTTCCCTCTTTCTCTGTCAAATAAATAAGTTATATATGTATATATAATATATATTACATACTAAAAATTATATATAATATATATACCATATATATATATATACACACACACATGTCAGTCTTCACACCACACAGTGTCAATGAAAGCTGCCTGAAACGCCTCAGCTCAGATTCAAGACCGTTGTAGTTAACGAATTGCAGTAGTTTTACTGTGCATAACACAAAATTTTCAACTTAAAAAAAAAAAAAAAACAACCCACAGTTGTTTAACCAGGCGTGGTGGTACATGCCTTTAATCCTGGCACTTGGGAGGCAGAGGTAGGAGGATGGCTGTGAGTTCGAGGCCACCCTGAGACTACATGGTGAATTCCAGATCAGCCTGAGCTACAGTGATAGATATTGGGCTGGAGAGATGGCTTAGCAGTTAATGTGCTTGCCTGTGAAGCCTAAGGACCCAGGTTCAATTCTCTAGATCCCGTGTAAGCCAGATGCACATGGTGGCGCATGCATCTGGAGTTCATTTGCAGTGGCTAGAGGCCCTGACACACCCAGTATCTCTCTCTCTCTCTCTCTCACACACACACACACACACTCTCTCTCTCTGTCTGTCCTTCTCTGTACCTAATAAATAAATCAGAAAAAAAATTAAAAAATATATATGGACTGGAGACAGGGCTTAGTGGTGAAGGCGTTTGCCTGCAAAGCCTAAGGACCCAGGTTCAATTCCCCAGTACCCTCTCAAGCCACGTGCACATGGTGACACATGCATCTGGAGTTCATTTGCAGCGGCTGGAGGCTGTCACGTGCCCATTCTCTCTCTCTCTCTGTCTCTTTCTCTCTCAAGTAAGCAAAATAACAACAACAACAACAAAAATCCTTTAAAAATCTTATTAAATAAGAGAGAGAATATACGGGCATGCCAGGGCATCCTACCCTGCAGTGAACTCCAAACACATGAGCCACTTTGTACATCTGGCTTTCTGTGGATACTGGGGAATCCAAGCCAGGCTGTCAGGCTTTGCAGGCAAGTAGCTTTAGCCACTCAGCAATTTCTCAGTAGCCCCCCAGCCCCATTATCTCTTGCTCTGCCCTCTGGCAGAATCCTGAGATGTTAGAGCATCTTTTTATTTTATTTTATTTTTATTTTTTGGTTTTTCAAGGTAAGGTCTCGCTCTAGCCCAGGCTGACCTGAAATTCTCTATGTAGTCTCAGGGTGGCCTCGAACTCTCAACAATCCTCCATCCTCCTACCTCTGCCAACCCAGTGCTGGGATTAAAAGCGCATGCCACCCCCAGCACCCGGCTAGATCTTCCTTTGATTTCAGGTATAGTGCCCCAGGGGTACAGTAAGGCCCAAGCTAATGGATGAGGATGGCTGCCTGGCATTTTTGTGGTGGGGACAGAGATAAAAGGTGTAGCTAGTATTGGGGCTGGAGAGATGGCTCAGAGGTTAAGGCATTTGCCTGCGAAGCCAAAGGACCTCAGTTCGATTCCCCAGGACCCACGTAAACCAGATGCACAAGGGGACGCACGCGGGTGGAGTTTGAAGTGGGAGCCGGGATGATCTGGCCTAGGTGGAGTATGGGGCATGCTCTAAGATTCTGCAACCCTCCATGATCCGATCCTGTTGCCTAAATCACGTGAGAGTAAGTTTGGGAAGAGACCTGTGTTTGAAAAGCTGGGGACTTTTTGACAGTTGCTGAGGCTTGTTACCATGGAAACGGGGATCAGAATCAGGAAAGGAGCCTGCTACTTCTGCTCTGGGTGCCCCAGATAGCAAGGGGGAAAAGATGGCCCCCTCACTCCGTCCCCCTCCGGAGGTGGTCTCTGGATTCCTTTCAAGTTACCATGGGCTACAGGGACCAAACCAGCCTTTGCAGCACATTCCGGGGCGCAGAACTGGCTCTTCTCCCCAGCCCCCCAAAGCACGAAGCTCCTGGATAAAGAAAGCTACAGGGCTGGAGAGACGGCTCAGTAGTTAAGGCGCTTGCCTGTAAAGCCAAAGGACCCAGGTTCGACTCCCCAGTTCCCGCGTAAGCCAGATGCCCATGGTGGTGGCGCGTGTGTGTCTGGAGTTCATTTGCAGTGCCTGGAGACCTTGGCGTGCCCATTCTTTCTCTCTCTCTCTAAAACAACAGCAACAACAATACATGGTTTTCATCTACATGTTATGCTGATATTTTCCTTTATTTACTTATTTTGAGGTTTATTACTTATTTTCCTCTAGCCAAGGCTGACCTGGAATTCACTATGTAGTCTCAGGGTGGCCTTGAACTCACAACGATCCTCCTCCTATCTCTGTCTCCCTGAGCGCTGGTACTGTAGGGCGCCCAGCAAATATCTTATTGTATTTATTTATTAATTTACTTATTTTTGGTTTTTCTGAGGTAGAGTCTCCCTCTAGCTCAGGCTGACCTGGAATTCACTGTGTAGTCTCAGGGTGACCTCGAACTCATGGCGATCCTCCTACCTCTGCCTCCCGAGTGCTGGCATTACAGGCATGTGCCACTATGCCTGGCACAAATATTTTATTTTGTTCATTTATTTATTTGGGAGAGAGAAAGAATGGGCATGTCAGTGCCTCCAGCCACTGCAAAGGAACTCTGGATGCACGCGCTACCTGTGCATCTGGGTTTAGTTGAGTACTGCGGGTATGGAATCGAACCTGGGTCCTTAGGCTTTGCAGGCAAGCACTGTAACCGCTAAGCCATCCCTCCCACCCTATACTGACGTTTTCTTGGCTGCTTGCCAGGGCTTGATCTCAATTCTAGATGTTGGCGACTCCCCAAACTTCTCTCCCGGGCTCCATGTTCATCCTCTGGTTTTTCTTGGCTATGTCCAGACTCACCCCTCCCCAGACTAACCATATCAACGACCCCCCCCCCCCCACACACACACAGACCTAATTCCTGTCCTGGGCCCCTGAAAGGTACCAGTGATATACACACCACAAGCCCAGGCACCCTCAGGGCCCTTTCACTAGTCTGCAAGCCCAGGAAATGCCCAACCCTGATGTCAGCAATGTTCCTCGCCCCCCCCCCCCCCCCCCCCCCGCCCCATTGTTTCAGGCTCTCTAACCGCCTCAGGCTGCTTGAGCCACGACGGAGGCACTACCCCTGCCTAAACCACCTGGCTTGCCTCGGGATAAAACCTAGACTTTCTTTTTTTTATGTTTTCATTTTTCCAGGTAGGATCTCACTCCAGCCCAGGCTGACCTGGGATTCACTATGGAGTCTCAGGGCGGCCTTGAACTCACAGCGATCCTCCTACCTCTGCCTCCTGAGTGCTGGGTTTAAAGGTGTGCATCACCACGCCCGGGCAGACTTTTTTTTTTTTTTTTTTTTTTTTAATGAGAGACAGAGAGAATTGGCATACCAGGACCACCCCAGCCACTGCAATCCAACCCAGATGCACACGCCACCTTGCTCATGTGGCTTAGGTGGGTCCCGGAGAATCGAACCTGGGTCTGTAGCCTTCCCAGGCAAGCACCTTAACTTCTAAGTCATCTCTCCACTCCACTTTCTTCCTTTAGGGTCTAAAGCTCATCTCCTGAGAGAAGCCCTCTCTGACCACCAGCTCGCCCCCCACCAGACCAGCCTGCTGCTATGGTGGAGTTCTGTGCTCCTCTCCAATTGTTCCCAAAGTTTGGCACCGTCTGTAATGACGTAGGCACGGCATCTGTTAATGAACCTGGTCATAATCTCCATGTGGAAGGGGGTGTTGAAACATCTCATTCACCCTGGCACTGGGCATGCATCACAGAGCCAGCTTTCACTAGGTGTTCACAACATTTTTGCTAAATGAATTATTTGACATAAAAAAGAAAGAAAGAATAAAAACAGGGGTTCTGGGATTGAAGGTGTGCACCACCACACCCGGTTGGCTGTTTCTTTTCTTTTTCTTTCTTTCTTTTTTTTTAATGTATTTTTAGGGCTGGAGAAGATGGTTTAGTGGTTAAGCCATTTGCCAGTAAAGCCAAAGGACCCAGGTTCAATTCCCCAGGACACACATTAGCCAGATGCATAAGGGGGCTGCATGTGTCTAGAGTGGCTGGAGGCCCTGATGCACCCATTTTCCCTCCCTTCTTCCCTCTTTTGTCAAATAAACAAATAAATATTTTTTGTTTGTCCATGGGGGCGGGGTGGTGGGGAGAGGTAGAGCTGGAGAGAATAGGCAACCAGGGCTTCTTTACTACCACAACCTAACTCTAAATGCTTGGGCCACTGTGTGCATCTGGCTTTTCATGGGTACTTGGGGACTCAAACCTCAGCCATTAAACTTTGCAAGCAAGTGCCTCTAACCACTGAGCCATCTCTCCAGCCCGCTTTCTTTTCGAAAGAGGGTCCAGGCTGTCTGGCTGGAACTTGCTCTGTAATCTAAGCTGGCCTGAAAGTCCCTCCCTATAGTCCAGCTTTGCTTCCAACTCCCAGAGCGCTGGAATTCCAGATGTACACCACCACACCTGGCTAGTCGACATCACTTTCAATTTGTAGGATGTTTCTCTCTCTCTTCTCTTTGTGGAGCCTCCCAAACCAGCTTCCAGATGGGGACCGATCTCACTGTTCAGGGCAGTAGGACAACTTGGTCCCAGACAGTGCAAACAGATAGGCTGGCAGACAATTCTCCATCCCCTCCATTCTGTTCTCTCTCTTTCTTTCTCTTTTATTCTTCCTTTCTTTTCTTTTCTTTTCCTTTACTTTCTTTTCTCCTCCTCTCCTTCTTCTCCTTCTTCTTCTTCTCCTCCTCCTCCTCCTTGTTTTTTTTTTTTTCAAGGTAGGGTTTCACTCTAGTTCAGGCTGACCTGGAATTCACTATGTAATCTCAGGGTGGCCTGGAACTCACAGCTATCCTCCTACCTCTGCCTCCCAAGTGCTGGGATTAAAGGTGTGCGCCACCACTTCTGGCTCTTTATCATTATTATTATTATTAACTTATTTGAGAGAGAGTACGAGAATGGGCACATCAGGGCATCCAGCCACAAAGGAACTCCAGACGCCTGTGCCACCTTGTGCATCTGGTTTATGTGGATCCTGAGGACTCGAACCTGAGTCCTTTGGCTTTGTGAGAAAATACCTTAGCCGCTAAGCCATCTCTCCAGCCCCCAGTATTTACATTTTTTAAAAAAGTTATTTATTTGTTTGAGAGAGAGAAAGAGAGAGAGAGAGAATGCAATGACACTACCTGCATAAGACCCATCATAAGGAGGAAAAGATCAAGACATCAAAAGTAAAAGAGAGACTGATTGAGATGGGGAGGGGATATGATGGAGAGTGGAATTTCAAAGGGGTAAGCGGGGGTGGGGAGGAAGGGTATTACCATGGGGTATTTTTTATAATCATGGAAGTTGTTAATAAAAAAATTAAAAAAAAAAAAAACTCCAGATGTATGTGACAGCTTGTGCATCTGGTTTACATGAATACTGGGGAATTGAACCTGGGTCCTTAGGCTTCCCAGGCAAGTGCCTTAACCACTAAACCATCTACATTTTATTTATTTATTTTTGTTTTTTCGAGGTAGGGTCTAACTCTGGCCCAGGCTGACCTGGAATTCACAATGTAGACCCAGGGTGGCCTTGAACTCAAGGCGATCCTCCTTCATCAGTGTCCCCCCCCCCCCCCCCCCCGAGCTGGTATTAAAGGTATGTGCCACCACTCTGGGCTCTCTCTGCCTTTGGGTTGGGCAGCCACACCCTCACCGAGGAGATAGGACACTGAGGCCCAGAGAGGGAGGTCTTTTGCCAGTGAGGCAGTGAAGCCTGGTAGCCAGGTTTGTTTTTTTTTTTTTTTTTGGGTGCTATAGTTGGCATTCTCATTGAGCCCCCAATGTCATAGATGGAACTCCTGCTAAAACCAAGGCTGACCACCAGCTGTCTGGCTGTGTCTTCTCACAGAGTAACCCAAGATTCTGATCAGAAGAGACTCCACGCAATTCGGGGGGGACTGAATGTGCTAGGGGAGGCGGTGGTTGGGGGGATGGGTTACTGCAAAGCTTCCATCCAAAGGGCCCCAGAGGGGAGGGGACAGGAGTCTTGGGAGGAGGGGAGTCCTGGCTTCCAGCAGCTGTGAGGAACACCAAAATAGAGCTGGGAACCCCGGCAAATGAAACAAGATACCCCGGCGTGCTTGGCATGCGCAGCCTCCTGGGTTGAGCCTGTAGGCCTGAATTCCTTCTAGTCCAGCATGGAGGTCCTTCCTGCTTCCTCACGCTTCCAGCTCACCTGCCTGTCCTTCCCCTAGCCAGCCACTCCATTCTGCCCCTGTGTTCCTTGCACCTCTGTTGATGATGGAATTCTCTGTCTTTTTTATTTTTATATTTTTGAGGTAGGGTCCCACTCTAACCCAGGTTAACCTGGAATTCCCTATGTAGTTTCAAGGTGGCCTTGAACTCATGGAGATCCTCCTACCTCTGCCTCCCCAGTGCTGGGATTAAAGGTGTGCGCCACCACGCCTGGCCTGGCAATTAAAACAAAACAAAACAAAACAAAACAAAACAAAACAAAACAAAACAAAACAAAACATGTTTTATTTGAGGGAGAAAGAAGCATATAGAAGGAGGATGGACGTGCCAGGGCCTCCAGCCACTGCAAATGAACCCCAGACGTATGCATCACCTTGTGCATCTGGCTTACGTGGGTCCTGGGGAATCGAACCGGGGGCCCTTTGGCTTTGCAGGCAAGTGCTTAACTGCCAAGCCATCACCCCTGCCTGCATTCTCTTTTTAAAAATTTGTTATTATTATTATTATTATTTTAAAATATATTTAATTCATTTGAGAGAGAATGGATGCGCCAAGGCAAATGAACTCCAGATACATGCGTCCCCCTTGTGCATCTGGCTTACGTGGGTCCTGGAGAATCGAACTGGGATCCTTTGGCTTTGCAGGCCAACACCTTAACTGCTAAGCCATCTCTCTAGCTCCTATTTTTATTATTTCATTTTATTTATTTTTCATTTTTTGCTTTTTCGAAGTAGGGCCTCACTCTAGCCCAGGCTGACCTGGAATTCACTGGGTAGTCTCAGGGTGGCCTTGAACTCTCGGCGATCCTCCTACCTCTGCCTCCCCAGTGCTGGGATTAAAGTCATGTGCCACCATGCCCGGCATATTTTTATTATTTTAGAGAGAGAGAGAGAAAGAATTGGCGCGCCAGGACCTCAGCCATTGCAACTGGAACTCCAGACGCTTGAAGGACAACAGTTTCTTGACCCTCAAGTGGTCATGTTCCCATTGCGGAAATTACATCGTGAACCATGCTAATGCTATGTGGTTCCCGGCGCCCCCCACCCCAGGAATTGTTAACAGGAGTGTGTTACAGAAAGGGACCCTGGGCCCAAGGATTTTACAATAGTGTAACCTCCATGGAGTAAGGAGTTCTGTCTGGCTTATTACACAGTGCTCAGGACGGTGATGGGCCAATAGGAGAGAATGCGGGAGTCCAGGGCCCTTATTGTGGGTGGTGTTGTTTTCTTATCTCTTGACACTGGGCCCAAAGCTACTTTGGGGCTGGGGTGCTTTTATTTATTTATTTCCTTAGCCTGTGGCTCCTGGCATGTCCTGAAGTGGCAGTGTGCTCACCTGGGTACAGCCCTTGCTGTGGGCAGAACTGCAGGTCTCAGGCTTAGGTCCTCTTGTCTGTTCTGTTTGGGGTGTGGGGGTGGGGGGCTGGATGGTAAACAAGTGGGCCAAGTGGCGAGTTAATGAGATTCACGCCAGTGAGCTTCAAGGTGACAAGGAGACGCAGGGAGATGGCTGTGTTAGCCTCCGAGGGAAGCCAGAGTCAGGGTGGGGAGGCATTCCAGACAAAGATGTCAGCCCAAAGATTAAGTGGGGGGGGGGCCGCTGGCGGGAGTTGGGGGGGGGGAGTTGAGCCTGGAGGGCCACCCGAGGTTGTTTAACTTCTGATTTGAGCACATTTTGGGTAACTGTTGGCATACTTACACCTTCTTGGGGGCTGTGGAAGGAATCCCTTAGCTTCCAGGACCCCCTCCCCATCCCCCTTAGCTCCTTTCTCAACAACAGCAGGGCTCTAAGGCCCCCTCTACTTTCTTGCTGTGCCTGTTCTTTCTCGCTGTGTTCCCCTCTTTTTGTCTCATCAAGAGCCCATGAAACCCCAATGTGTCAAATCCTTGCAAAGGGCAGAGACCATAGGGATCCCAAAATGAAGACACCCTTCCTCTTTCCACATATGCTTCGGAAGGGAAGGAAGAGCCAGTCCTTTTGCAGGTGGCGGGGAGACTCTTAGCATGGGAGGAACCATCAGACTCTCGGAGAGAGAGGGTAAAGGGCCTGAGAGATGGCTTAGTGGTTAAGTCGCTTGCCTGCGAAGCCTAAAGACCCAGGTTCAATTCTCCAGGTCCCACATAAGCCAGATGCACAGTGACACAAGCGCCCAGTCTCACACATGCACATTAAGGGGGCAGAGGCTGAAGGCTCAGGCACACCTATTTTCTCTCTCTCCCTCCCTCCCTCCCTCCCTCGCTCTCTCTCTCTCTCTCTCTCTCGCTCGCTCTCTCTTCTGCAGAGATGGCTTTGTGATTAAGGCGTTTGCCTGAGAAGCCTAAGGACCCAGGTTCGATTCCCCAGGACCCATGTAATCCAGCTGCACAAGGTGGCACTTGCGCCTGGACTTTATTTGCAATGGCACGAGGTTCTGGTGCGCCCATTCTCTTCCTCTCTGCCTCATAAATAAATAAATAAATTAATTAATAAATTAATTAAAAAGAAGCATGGCCGGCTAGGAGGGAGCTTCTGCAGCGGGTCACGGAAGGGTAACGCCTTTCTTCCGTGGGCCAGGACCCAACTGGTCCATGGTCTGCAGACACCCATGAGTCAGGCATCTTGTGAGTGAGTCAGTGTGTTGACAAGCCATTCCTAGCCCATCAAAAATAAAAAAATAAAAAAAAATAAAAAATAAAAAAGGAAGTCTAGAGGAAGGGTATAAGCAGACCAATTTAATTAGTGTGGGCTGTAAGGTATCTTAAGTTAGACCTATTAAATTAACCTGCCTAGGGGGGTAAAAATAGCTGTAATTATTTCCTCTCCCCTGTCATTGCATTTCAACTCCCTTCTCCCCTCCACGGTTTCTTCCCTTTGACCAAACCTTTAAACTGGAGGGTAGGGGAGGCTTGGCACAGAACCTCAAAATCAGGGACTTAAAAAGTATTTGCCTTTTGCTGTCCCTTATTCTCCGCCAGCTCTAGGTTCCAGCAGAGAGCTGAGTGAGTCCCAAAGTGTCCACAGGGCCTAGCGGGGTTCTGATTTAGGGGAGGCTGTTACACGGAGCAGAACAGAGTCCCCCCCCCCAAAAAAATGCACCCAGTCTCCTTCCTGAACCAGTGCAGATCCGTTTGCTGAGGGGCATTTCTTTTTACAAGCACCCCCCCTCTACTTCTTTTCCCTTTTCTACAAAGCAAAAATAAGCAAACTTTAAATGGTAGGGAATTATTGTTTATTTTGTCGAAATCTAGCCGTGAGTTTTCCTACTTGCAACGTGTTTTCCCCAGGACGCTGACCTCTCCTTTAATTGTTTGGTGCGAGGCATGTTAGGGGGAGGGGCGTTACTTGTTTATTGGAACAGCGCAGTTTAAAAAAAAAAAAAAAATCAACCCAGGCTAACAGTTTCAAGGCTCCCCTAAAGATGTATCCAAACAGACAGCCAATCAGCGCTTACACAGCTTTTTCTGCTGGACTCTTTTAAAGAGACAGCGCCGACTGTGTTTTATCACATTTAAAGAGAACCGCGCGCTTAAAAACAAGTCTGGAAATTTGGTGTGTGCGTGGTGGTGGTGGTGGTGGTGGTGGTGGTGATGGTGGTGGGAAACCCTTCCCTTCTTTTTCCAGTTTTTGTTTTTTTTTTTTAAAGTCTCCCGTGAGGAGAGGTAAAACAGCATCGTATTTTTTAGGGGGTTCTCGGCGTGGGCAGAGTCACCAGCAAATTAGCTGGGTCACTCTTGTCAGCAAACCAACCCCCCCCTCCCTCCTCATTTCCCATTGTACACCTGGGTCACTGACAATGGAAGCTTCCCCTCCCCCCCAGGCCAGCCTCTCCTCCGTGTCTCCCCCTCCATACACACACACACACACACACACACACACACACCCCCAACCTCCACCTCCCCAACTCCCCCGATTTAGCTCCATTTATTTGAAGTTTGCGGATTTCTGCGGCGCGCGCGCATTCCAGAGTGGCGGGGACGTCCAGGTGACGTCCCATAGCCCCACCACCGAACCCCCTTTCTCGCCTGCTCCCCTTCCAGCGTTCTCCCCCCCCCCCCACCAGGAGCAGGCGAAGGACTTAAAACTTGGCCCGGCTGGCAAACCTTGGGGAGGAGAGGAGGGAGTGCAAAAAAAAAAAAAAAAAAAAAGTGGGAGCAATCACTCTTCCCTTCTTTGAGCCCAAGTCTCCAGCTTCCACCCCCCCTAAAAAAAAATAAGCGAAGGGCCATTCATCACGCGCCTGCCACTTTGGGGGTTCTTTTATTTTTCTTTCTTTTTTTTTGCTAAGTATCTGAAAATGATGGAGAGGAGCCTCCGTGCGCTTTGGTACCCCCTGTACCCCGGGTGTATATATATGTGTGTGTGTGTGTGTGTGTGTGTGTGTGTGTGTATGTGTATGTGTATGTGTATGGGGGTGTCACAGTCACCCCAGCTCAGCCCGAGCCGGTGCAAGGGAAGCCAGGCTGGTTTGGTGGTGGTGGTGGTTTGTGTGGGGGGTGATAGTTTGGAGTCAGAAGTGGGGGGCGGGGCGCGGAGTCTGGGGAGGGGTCGGGGTTGGGGGAGCGAGATAAGAGCTGGGCGGGCTCGGGCAGCGGCCAGGCCGATAAGGGTTGAGGGATGCACGGGATTGGGGTGTAGGTGGTGGTGGTGTATATGTGTGTGTGTGTGTGTTGGGGGGGTTAAGAGACAGGCGCCTCGGGAGGGGGGGAATGTACCCGCAGTCCTCCCTCCCTCCACCCTTTACCACCCGGTCCCGATCTCCCCCACGTCCACCCCAGCTCTCCGGGGGGATCCCAACCCCGCCGCCCCACCCCTTAGCACCGGGGCTCTCCCCCCCCACAACCCCCGCCCGGCCGTTGCAAGCTCCGGCCGGCGCCCGAGCAGAGGCGAGCCGAGGCGCAGCGGGGACTGCCCGCGGCCGCGGCCGCGCTGACAGCCGTCCCTCCTCAACCCCCCCGTCGGCCCCCCCAGCCTCCCAGGCCCGGGCTCGCTCTCTTCTCTCCCTCTCTCTCTAGACCCGCCCCCTTTCTCTCCCCCCCTCCCTCGTCCTCCCCGCGCGCGCGCGCGCCGATTGGTCGAGGCGGCTGTCCGTCGAGGGGCGTGGCCAGCCTCCGCGCTCCTGCCGGGGGCAGCCACGTTCGGTTGAGCTCCAAGTAGACCAGCAGCAGCGGCGGCGGCGGCGGCGGCGGCGGCGACGGTGTCGGGAGACGCAGGCGGAGCCGGGCGGCCGAGAGCGCAGGGAGCCGGCTGAACGAGATTAGAGAGAGAGAGAGAGAGAGAGCGAGCGAGCAAGCAAGAAAGAGCGAGCGAGCGGTGCAGCAGCAGCAGCGCAGGCCGAGCCGGCGCGGGGAAGGAGGAGTTGCAGGGGCGATGGGGCCGCGGCCGGGGCTGACCAGGCTTTGACAGCTGGAGAAGAAGCGCGGAGCCAGCTCCGGGGAAGGGTTGCAAAAAATAAAAAAAAGAAGAAGAAGAAGAAGAAGAAGAAAAAGCAAAAAATAAAAAAAAATAAAAAGAAATAAAGAAAAAAAAAACAAGGGAGGGAAAAGGAAGAGAAGCGAGCGAGCGTGCAAGCAAGCCAACGGGCGAGCTCCGGGAGAGGAGGAGGAGGAGGAGGAGGAAGAGGAGGAGGAGGGGGGGGATCGGCGGGAGCAGGGCAGCTCGGGGAGACCGGACTGGTAAAAGCTGCAATTGCAGCAGCAGTTGCAGCAGCAGCAGCAGCAGCAGTAGCAGCATTTGCAGCAGCGTTTGCAGCATCCTCCTCTTCTCCGCGAACAATGTTTGCAAAAGGCAAAGGCTCGGCGGTGCCCTCGGACGGGCAGGCACGGGAAAAGTAAGCGTGGACGGGCGGCCGGTGGTGGTGGTGGTGGTGGGTTGATGGTGGTGGTGGTGTGTGTGTGTGTGTTTGTGTGTGGAGGCAGGTGGATGAGTGATCGGGGGTCCCCATCGGGGGTCCCCCCCCTCCGTCCACGCGCGCGCGCGCCTAGTCCTCTTCCTTCTACCAGTTACCCCCCCTACCCCCAGGTCCCTTAGCCTGCGGCGGCGTGGGAGAGAGAACCCATTGTTGGGAGCCGGCCGAGGTTGGGGTTGGGTAGGTGGGTGTATTGGGTGTGTGTGTTTGTGGGGGGGGGGGAGGAAGTAGGGAGGCAAGGAGGGTAACCACCCGGCGAGGGACACGGGTGACACTTGGTGGCTTCGGAGACGACCTCCTTCTCCCCCCCACCACCACCTTCCATCCCCACCCCGGGGGGCTGCGAGGCGAAGGGAATTGGGGTGGGCGAGGTCCCTCCTTGCCCACCGTGCCGCTTTGGTGCGCTCGCCCCAGCCGGGCGCGCACTTTGCACACCCCGGGGGTTGCAAGCAAAAAAAAAAAAAAAAGGGGGGGTGTGAATGGATGGATGGATGGAAAAGGGGGACCTCGTGTGGCTTGTGCATGGCCCCCAAGCTTCCTTTTGTCCGCCCGCGGCGTGAGGACTGTGGGCCGGGGGGCTTTGTTCGGGGCCGGGAGCTCTTTTTTTTTTTTTTTTCCTTCCCCTTGCCTCCGAGGCCCGGAGGGTGAAGCGCGCGCGCGGAGAGGCGTTGGGGGAGTTCTTTTTTTGGGGGGGTCTCCCCTCTCCACCGTGCGCTCTGGGGAGCCGGGATGCGATTGGGATGGTAGCGCCGGCTTGGCTTCTCACCCCAGGCTTGGGCCCCCAGGCTTTTTTTTTTGGGGGGGGGGAGACAGGAGCTTGGTGGAGGGGCGGCGCTTTTCTAGCTGCCCTCTCTCCAGCGCGCGCGCCAAGTGCCCCGGACTCAAGAAGACTTGAGTCTGCATGGATCCCCCCCCCCAACCCATCAACCTCCCCAAAGCTGGACCGAGGTTGGCAAGCCCAGGTTACAGGGAAAGGAGGGTGTGTGTGTGTGTTTGTGTGTATGTGTGTGATGGCTCTGAGTTCCTCCTGCATTGGGAGTTTGCAAAAACCTTAGGTAGGTTTGTTTGCCTTCCATGCCACTTGGAAGTTCAAGTTTAGGGGGGGTCCTCTTTTTTTTTTTTTTTTCGTTTCCAACCTCTGGGGCTTGGGGCAACTTGGTCCCTGGTACTCACTCCTTAACTGTTCTCACTAGGACGCATGCTGTGTGTGTGTGTGTTTGTGTGTGAAGGGGTTTGGGGGGGGGATAAGCTCACCTCTGATCATGGTCATTATGGGGATAGCTCAGTCAGGGCTCAGAGCAAGTCTGGTCCAAGCCCAGTGTGATCATCTGACCCTTCCCTCTTTTTTTTTTTCCCCCCTCTCTGTCTCTGCCCACTTTCCAGGTTAGCTTTATATGTCTACGAATATTTACTGCACGTAGGAGCACAGAAATCCGCACAGACCTTCTTATCAGAGGTGAGTGGAACTCTTTTTTTTTTCCCCCCCACCCCAGCATCCAATTTCTTGACAACCCCCCCCTTTCCTCCTCCTCCTCACTGTTCTTAGAGCCTTTGTTTTCAGGCGCAACCACTGTGGCCACCATTTTGAATTTTTATCACCTTTTGGCATTTATTATTGTTAGTTGCTCTTCACTGCCTTTTTTTTTTTTTTTTTTTTTTTGCGTCTCCTGGAAGCCCCCTTCCTTGCAGCCCCCCCTCTCAAGCTTGCCTCTTGCTCTCTCTTTTCCAGATTCGATGGGAAAAAAACATCACGCTGGGAGAACCGCCAGGGTTTCTGCACTCATGGTGGTGGTAAGTTTGGGTGATAGTTGTGTGTGTGTGTGTGTGTGTGTGTGTGTGTGTGTGTGTTTTGTCCTGAGGCCTGGGTCCAGGGGAACAAAGACAAGGAGCCTGGAGTAGGCTCTAGGCCCTTTAGCCTCTGGTTTGCCCAGTGCAGGGAGGGCACCTCTGGGTCCTTGGTCCCAGACTAGCGAGGAGAATTGCTGCCTGAAGTTTCCCCCCCCTGATGTTTCTCTCTGGCTGTGGGAAGCTAACTGAATCTTAACTGTGTGTACCAGGGAGGAACTAAGCGAGGGTTTTTTGTTTTGTTTTGTTTTGTTTTTTTTTTGGTCAATGCTGCATGCTGCTTTAATTAGGGGAGTGTGTGTGTGGTGGTGGGGGGGGCAGGGTAGAGTGGAGGGGACCCCAAGTCCGTTCTGCAACTGGTCTATCCCTTCTATTTCCTTCTGTAAGCCCCAAACCTTAAGAGACAACATCTCCTGGGCCTTTTCCAGGCACCTTGAGAAGAAACTAGGAGCTGTACTTCCTGTGGAGACACTGTGACTCAGACTGACCCAACCTTTCTTTCTTCTACCTTCCTCCCCCTTCCCACCCCCCCCAGCACCCCTGAAACCACAACGCTTTATTTTACTAAAAAAAAACCTTAACTGGCCAGAAACAGCCTGGCAGCGTGCCTGGCCCTTATCAGGGCCCCTCTGTCTCTCTTGTCTGTCTGTCTGTCTCTCTACATATCTGAGACCCTCTCTCCAGGTCTAAAGCAGCCTGGGTGTGTGGGGGGGGGGGGGGGAAGCAGGGGGGGGAATGGGCCGACTGGTGTAGGAAAGCTGAGGGTTGAAGCCTAAGAAAGTTGTCATGAGTGTTTGTGACCTCCTGCTGGCTTGGTTGGGACCACGTTGAAAAGGAAAATAAGCAAGGGTGAGCTTTTTGATATTTTGGTGGAATTTCAGGGGTGGTGGTGGGGGGGGCACGTCATGTATTGTCGGGGTCTTCCTTAGCACTTAACCTGACTGCCCCGCTCAGGTTGCCGTTTCAAGTCTCCTTGAACAGTGGGAGGATGGAGTGTCTGTCCTAACTTGTGCAGAGAAAATGAGTTTTTAATTACTTCTGCCAACCTGCGGGACTGCCTGGTCGGAGGCGTCTCGTGTGTGGTGGGTGGGTGGGTTGTTTGGCAGCGGCTGTTACTGGAGGTGAGCTCGGATGGAGTTGGCAGGTCTGATCAGCCCGGGTCTTGTAGAAACTTGGGCTTCTTGTGAGTGAAAGTCACTCACGGCAGGGGCGCGGGAATTTGGAGTCTTGAATGCAACCCTTTTCCTGTGCGGAAGCGGAATGCTTCTGGGTCTAGCCCTGGAAGGCAGGAAGGAATGAAGGAATGAATGAACGTTTCTCAGCCCTCTTCAGTTGTATAAGCGCTGTGTTTTTCCTTTTACACCCGGCATCCCTTGTGGCTTCTCCATATCCCTACCAGGAATATAGGGTTGGTGGTGCTGGGTTCAGGTCTTGGCGTGTCTGAGTGATCCCCGGTGACTTGCTACTGAGCAAATGATCACCAGCAAGCCTGTGGAGGCAGTGGAGTGGATCCGATTTTGGGGGGAGGGAGCTCGCTGTGTTCTTCACACACCTGGAGGGGGGGCTGTGACTTGCCTGATGCCCGAAGCAAGCCCCGATGGGCCAGTGACACTAGACTACCAGTCAGACCCCCAGTTCTGGTGCCCACTGTGCCCTTCCAGCTGTGGCTGGCCGGGCCTCGGTTTCTCACCTGGAGCTCCTCACAATATACCAGTGACTCTTCCTTGTCCGCAAACTCTTTTAAGTTTAGCCTGGGACTCAGGGATGCGTTCTCGTGAATGCAGAGGGTTGGGGTGAACGGATGGCATCCCGGGGAGGCCTGAGTGCCATTCCCTATGCCCCCTTTCCCCTCGCCACTCTCCCCCCCCGGATGGCTGCTGTCTGAAGAGGGCTGCCTGCCACCACGAGAAGGGCCAGGATGTTTGGTTTACTCATACCCCTTTGGCTCACTGTGGGATCGTCTTTGGCGGGTGGCGATGCATGCTGGGGGATTAAGAACCTGTAAGGAGCCGGGAGGGGGTGCTGGAGAGATGGCTTAGTGGTTAAGGCACTTGCCTGCGAAGCCAAAGGACCTCGGGGTTTGAGTCCCCAAGACCCATGTGAGCCAAGATGGCACATCTGTCTGTCTGTCTGTCTGTCTGTCTGGAGTTTGTTTGCAGTGGCTGGAGTCCCTGGCGCACTCATTCTCTCTCTCTCCCTCTCTGCCTATTTCTTTCTCTCTCTCTCTCTCAAATAAATAAAAAAAAAATAAGATATCAAAGAAAGAACCTGTAAGGTTCCCTTTAATGCCAGTCACCCAGATGGCTGTGCCTATGAATCATAGCTGTTCCCTTTGAAAACCTTTCTTAAAAAATTATTTATTTATTTATATTTGTTTGTTTATTTGTTTGACAGAGAAAGAGACAGACAGAATGGGCGCGCCAGGGCCTCCGGCCATTGCAAACGCACTCCAGAGGGTGCGCCGCCTCGTGCGTCCGGCTAACGTGGGTCCTGGGGGAATCGAACCTGGGTCCTTTGGCTTTGCAGGCAAAAACGCCTTCACTGCTAAGCCATCCCTCCAGCCCCTGACATCCTGTGCGGCAGCTACTTCTGTTTGGGGTGGCAAGAGGGGACACACGTCTGAGATAGGCGCGACCTCATTCAAGTTGCTGCCTGGGGTCCCATGGGTGGGTTGTGCCGGCTTGTCCGGGTTTTAATGTGTAAAGTAGGGAGAGGAGCTCCCCCCCCCAACTCCCCACCCCCCACTTAGTGTTGGGGAGCCATAGGCGTGTCGTCAGTGTGCGGCACCCACCACGGAGGGGGAGCTACGTGGTAGTTGAGAACTATTAAATTACAGGTGTCTGGTTTGCCAGGAAAGGAGGTTGGTTCTGCCTTCTTTGTGCAGTGAGATTGCCCAGAGAATACTAGTAAGGTGGGATTGGAGCCTTTTTGGGAGACCTGGAGTTCTTGGTGCCTTGTGGCTGTGTTCACATGTAGTAATTAGTAACCTGATCTTACCTTTTTTTATTTTTTTATTTTGATTTGCAGCGTATTTTGGGACCTTTACTGTGCGGCTCCCGAAAGGAGAGACACTTGTGAACATTCAAGTGAAGCAAAAGCCTTTCATGATTACGTGAGTAACAAATTTTTAATCCCGGCAGTAATTGCAGGGTCGGGTAGCTCCAACTTCTTTAGAACCCAGAACAAACACGCGGCCAATTGGCAGTGGTTTTCTTTTCTTTTTTCTTTTTTTTTTTTTTTTTTAATTTTCTCTTTGCTTTTCTTCCCATTCTTCCGCTTCCCTCCCTGGTCACTTGCTTGCTCCTCCCATACTTTCTTTCCCGGCTGTTTCCCCTTGGTGGAATGGTACCTCATCGGGGTCGCAATTATGCAGAAGAGTCTGGATACCCATCTGGAGAATCCAGTGGTGTTGGTTCGGAGTTAGGTCGGTGTTAGCTCGGAGGGGCCTGAGCCTTGGTGGGGACCAGGCAGCGGATGTTGGGTTTGAGTTTGGTAGAACGGACTTTTAAACTCTGCTTTGCACGGAGTTGTGTTTCAAGTTAATGGCGTGTGTGCGTGCCCACGTGCTTGCCCTTGTTTTTTTTCTTTCTTTCCTCTTTTTATTTTGGTTTTGTTTTGAGACAAGGCTTTCATAGCTCAAGTCATCCTAGAACTAAAACTCACCATGTAGCCCAGGCTAGCCTTGTGGCAATCCTTCTGTTTCAACCTCTGGAGCTGCTGAGATTATCAGGTGCGGGGCCCGCGGCCAACGCCTTCGAAAGTTTGTAATTTTGCCAGGCTGTGATGCCATCCGCCCTGTTGATCATTGTCTTACCTGGGTGAACTACTTTGAGGGCCACAAAGAAATGATTTACAAAGTTGGTGTCTGTCATATGTTCATCTCCCTTGGCAGTTCTCTTCTGAGAAAAAAAAAAAATTTTTTTTAAAGGGGAACTTCGTACCTGAGTTGGGTTGACCCAACTCTCTGATCTGATGAAACACATTAAGATCTGTTGGGTGGGGGGGGCGTTGGGCAAGATGGCAAAGGAGATGTTTGGATGTCTATCACTTTTTTCTAATTCTTGCTTCCTGGTGGTCTTGCGGCTGGTTGAGTGTGTGCAGACGTTTGTGGCACACAAACGTACCTGTGTGTGTGTGTACACGTGCGCGTGCAGAGTAGGTGGTACCTTGATACAGCTTTGTCTTGCTCATTACATCAGGTGGGTAGAAATGGTCGGCGTGCTGGTCTAGGCATGGGAGTAGATGGGACACTTTTCTTGGCCAGGCAACCTGCGTCATTCCACGCAGAGGTTGAAACTGGCCACGGATGTTGCCGTGAAGAAAGATGTCTCCTGCGATCAGAAACTCACCCGGAGGCTCGCTGGTCTGAGCGCGTTCATTGTGATGGGGAATTCCGTCGTGACCGAGAAATAACCGGAGTGTAATGCTGGGGAGTTTGGCCCGTCTTGTGCCCCCCCCCCTCCGGGGTTCAGAAGGAGTCTGGTGAAGTTTTTGTTATAAAAGGGAGAGGTGACTAGTCTGCTTGTGATGGGTTACTTCTGGGGAAATCGGCCACTGCTGCTGTTGATCAGGCTTTCCTGAGCCGGGCCTTGGAAGGGTCTCTAGTGGTACAGCGGTCACATGGAAACAGTCAGTGAATCTAACCTTTGTGCCTCAAAGCAGAACCCCCCCCCCCCAAACAAAAAAACAAAAACAAAAACAAAACACCTCTATTGCTAACCTGGCTACTTTGGAAATGGTTTTGTAGCAGGATGGGCATGTACTGTCTCCTTTCTGTGTGTGGTGTTGAGACTCAAAATCCAAGCAAGTGCTTTTAACTGCATTGCCACCCTCCAGTCTCTGATAGAAAACGTCTATGCTGTCTTTAAATTAAAAAAAAAAAAAAGGGCTGGAGAGATGATTTAGTGGTTAAGGCACTGGCCTGCAGAGCCTAAAGACCCAGGTTCGATTCTCCAGGTCCCACGCAAGCCTGATGCACATGGTGGCGCGCCCGTCTGGAGTTCGTTTGCAGTGGCTAAAGGCCCTGGCGCGCCCATTTTCTCTCTCTCTCTCTGTCTTTCTCTCTCTGTTGCTACTAAATAAATAAAAACTAAAGCACCAAAAAGTAAACCTTAAAAAAAAAAAAAAAACACACAGGAAAACTTTTAGAGAAGCTAATGACTTTTAGCCAACTTTGGTGCTCTAGCCAGTACTGTGAGACTCTCCTGACCACTTGTGGTCTGGTCTGCGCTACTGGTAACTTTTACCGGGTTTGCTGCCCTTGACTTGCTAAGGATTGGCGGGGCCGTGCAGATTGCCGAGGTCAGGGTGACGCTCAGAAGATGCCCCAAGGAGATGGGGACCATGACTCATGGGGTTTGGGGAACCATGCACTCTTATTTTTTTTTCTTAGCTCGGACTCCATCGCCCATCTCGTGTCGTGCGTCCCGTGGCCTCTGAGTTAGGTCACAAGGGAGGGGGGAGGATGAATGTGATGAGATGGAGGAGGTTTTAAACGAGTCAGTGCTGGGCCTTGAGCTGGACCAGGGACAGCAGAGAGCAACTGGAAAATAAACTCTGGGGATGGAGTTCAGTGGTAAAGCACCTGTGTAGCATGTGCAAAGACCCTAGGTTTCGAGTCCAGTGTGTTGAAAAAAAAAAAAAAGAAGAGAAATAACTAAGGAAAATTAAGGAAACCTCGCTTTTCTTTGTCCTCAAATCTTGATCTGGTCTCTCCATTCCGAGGGCTGCAATCCTGCTTCTTGTTAGAAGTGTCACAGCAACATGTTCCTACTAACTAGTCTCCCTTCCTTTTGCCTAGAATTCTCTCTGGTCCCTCAAACTCAGTCTGTTTAATTAAGTTCTCCTTCTTCTTGTTTTGGTTTTTCGAGGTAGGGTCTCACTCTAGCTCAGGCTGACCTGGAATTCACTACGGAGTCTCAGGGTGGCCTCGAACTCACGGCCATCCTCCTACCTCTGCCTCCCGAGTGCTGGGATTAAAGGCGTGCGCCACCACACCTGGCTAAGTTTTCCTCCTTCTTTTTTTTTTAATATTTTATTCATTTATTTGAGAGCAACAGAGAGAGAAAGAGACAGAGAAGGATAGAGAGAGACAGAGAATGGGTGCACCAGGGCCTCCAGCCACTGCAAACGAACTCCAGACGTGTGCGCCCCCTTGTGCATCTGGCTGACGTGGGTCCTGGGGAATCGAGCCTTGAACCGGGGTCCTTAGACTTCCCAGGCACGCGCTTAACCGTGAAGCCATCTCTCTAGCCCAGGTTTTCCTTCTTGAAGAACCCTCCCTTCCTTCTTTCCTTCCCTCTCTTTCTTTTGTTTTTTTGAGGTAAGGTCTTGACCTGCTCTAGCCCATGCTGACCTGGAATTCACTCTGTAGTCTCAGGGTGGCCTCGAACTCATGGCGATCCTCCTGCCTCTGCCTCCCGGGTGAGTGCTGGGGATTAAAGGCGCACCTGGCCTGTACAAAGCCTCTCATGACAGCGGCTTTCCATTCGCTGGGCTCTGTGTGAAGAAGTTTCCTTGCTGCCTCTGCTTTGTACATGAAAACTGAGAGGCATCACGAAGGTCAAGTTCAAATGTGAGCACAGCTCATGACTAACTCCAGAGCAGCCCGTGCTTCTAATGTGCCTGGCTGAGCCGGGCGCACGCCTTTAATCCCAGCGCTCGGGAGGCAGAGGTAGGAGGATCGCCGAGAGTTCAAGGCCACCCAGAGACTACAGAGTGGATTCCAGGTCAGCCTGGGCTAGACTGAGACCCTACCTTGAAAAACAAAAACAAACAAACAAAAAAGATAGATCCCTGCTTGTTTCTCTGCAGATTTCTTTTTTATGGCCACAACTTAATTAATTTTTCCTTGGCAGAGGACGTGAGCTATCCATCTCTGTAGGTCTCCTAAGTACTTGGACATAGTAGGCACACAGCCCTTGGAATGAAAGATAAGGGAAGAGCACAGGTGAATTGAGGTGAGGGAGTAACCCAGGCAGGAACGGTTGGTGGAATACCGGAAGGTTCTTTCAATCATATGGGTAAACTTTTCTTTCTCCTACATAATTTATTTGAGAGAGCGGGAGAGGCAGGGCGCGAAAGGATCTCCACCCGCCTTAATGTGGGTCCTGGGGAATCGATCCTGTGTCCTTTGGCTTTGCAGGCAAGCGCCCTAACCACTGAGCCATCTCTCCAGCTCGCTAACGGGTGATCTTTCGCAAGTTTTAATGTGAGCCAACTACCTGTTGTAAGTCCTTTTTGTAGCCATCAGGGAGAGTGTAAGAAAGTTCCCTAAACTCTGCCAAGTTCACTGAGCCCCCTACCAAGGAGAGTCGAAAGATTTCTGAAGGTGTGGATCTGCCAGGCAGGGAGGAGGAGAGATCCTCTGGGTCCTGTGGACTGGGAAGGAGTTCATACAGAAGGCCCAGGTCCTGGCTCTTGCATGAACAGGATCCTGCGATTTATATATATAATATATATATTTATTTATTTATTTTGAAGTAGGGTCTCACTCTAGCCCAGGCTGACCTCGAATTCACTATGTAGTCTCAGGGTGGCCTCAAAGCGATGATCCTCCTCCCTCTTGAGTGCTGGGATTAAAGGCAAAGTGCCACCACGCCCTGGCTGGATACTGTGGTCTTGACAAGTCCGTCTCCTGCCCAGGTGAAGGCCAAGGGGTCTGGCAAGGCGTGAGCCCCGTGACTCACCAGGGAGAGGGTTTAAGCCGACCTTAGTTCGCTGGGGTTTTCGTTTGAGTCACCGGCCACTTCCCGCCTCACACACCTGGCCCCGTGGAGTTTCCTGGTGCTTGTGATTTACAAGCAGGAAAGCACAGGTGTTGGCCACGGGCAGCCGGAGATTTGGTATCCACAGTGGGCTTTTCTGAGAGAAAACAGGCTCGTTGGGGTCATAGGGGCGATCTCCTTGTCTTGAAGAAAACCCACTGGGGTCTGGAGAGATGGCTTAGCAGTTAAGGCGCTTGCCTGCAAAGCCTAAGGGCCCAGGTTCTATTCTCCAGGTTTCACCTCAGCTAGATGCACAAGGTGGAGCATGCCATCTGGAGTTTGCTTGCAGTGGCTGGAGGCCCTGGTGCTCCCATTCTCTTCTCTCTCTGTCTCAAATAAAAAATAAATTAAAAAGAGCTGGGCATGGTGACGCACTCGCCTTTAGTCACAGTGAGTTCAAGGCCACCCTGAGACTAGAGAAAATTCCAGGTCAGCCTGAGCTAGAGTGAGACCCTACCTTGAGAAACAATAAACAAAACAAAAACAAAACAAAAAAAAGTCCTCTGGGGCTCCATGTAGATTTCCTCTGGGTTCTCTCTGACAAGGTGATTTGGACCTTGTCACTTGTGTCTTTTATTTTTAAATTATTTTAAATTTTCGTTTTTATTTATGTATTTGAGAGCCACAGACAGAGAGAGAACGAGGCAGAGAGAGAATGGGCGCACCAGGACCTACAGCCACTGTATAGGAACTCCCAGATACATGGGCCACCTTGTGCATTTGGCTTACATGGGTCCTGGGGAGTCAAGCTTCGAACCGGGGTCCTTAGGCTTCACAGGCGAGTGCTTAACCACTAAGCCATCTTGCCAGCCCCACAAGGGTCCTTTATTCCCTGGGCCTAATGCTGTCCTGGTCTTTCCCCACATAGGACTTTCGGGTGCTCTGTGGATGGAGAGAAGTGGTTCTCTTCTTCCTTTAGTAGCTAGTTCTGTTTTTCTTCTGGAGGCTAGAAAATCAGAGTGGGTAGGCCACTGTTGGGTCTCAGCTGCTGGAGAATGCTTTAGGCTTACCTGTCTATATGTGATGCAACCTCACACAAGTCTGTAGTTTGGCCTTAACAGCTGCCTTGTTGGGTTTTATTGATTTTATCTTATTTTTTAAAAATTACTTTTATTTATTTATTTGAGAGAGGGAAAGAGGCAGAGAGAGACAGAGGGAGAGAAAATGGGCACGCCAGGGCCTCCAGCCACTGCAAACAACCTCCAGACGCGTGTGTCACCTTGTGCATCTGGCCTACGTGGGTCCTGGGGAATCGAACCGAGGTCCTTTGGCTTTGCAGGCCAACGCCTTAACTGCCAAGCCATGTCTTCGGCCCCGGTTGGGTTTTATTATTACTTTTTGTCCCTGCTTTACAGTTGAAACAGAAGCCAAGGTTTTTCTCGGTGTGTATAGCCTGATCAAGTTAGCCTAAGAGGTGGCAGAAGTGGATGTAGAAATTTCCATCCTTCCGAACTCCACCTCTGGCTGTTGACCGCCCTCACCTGGTAGACTCCCTTGCAGACTACGGAGGTATCTACATTTGTTCAGCGGGTTCCCAGGACCTGGCGCTGGGCCTGTTGGCCCTGTGTCCTCCGAAGAAATGAGCAGAATTAAGCTGAAGGCCCAACAAGGTGAACCAACTGCTCAGTCACTGGCCAGGTGAGACCTGGCCCTTGGAAGGAAGGGAGGCTGTTACGGTGTCATGACTCTCTCTGACTTTTGCATGGTAAATGTGAGAAAAATATATAGACTTCCCTTTCTGGGAAATGCATGCTACTTTATAAAAGAAACTTGGTGATTTCAGGAGGTTCATGGATTTCTGTCTCCCAAATGGCCAGCCACTTCTTTTTATTTTATTTTTGAAAAATATAGTTGTTGTTTTTTTTATATGGCTGGGCATGGTGTGGCACACTCCCTTAACCCCAGCTTTTGTGAGGCAGGTAGGAGGATTTCTGTGGGTTCGGGGGCCAGCCTGGAACTATAGAATGAATTGTAGGTCAGCGTGGGTTACAGTGATACCCTACCTTGAAACAAACAAACAAACAAAAAATTTATTACTTTTTTAAGTTTCTTATTGGCAAGCAGAGAGAGAGAGAGAGGGAGGGAGGATGAACATGAATGGGCATGTTAGGACCTCTTGCCACTGCGGACACACGCTCTCCTCTGTGCATCTGGCTTTATGTGCGTACCGGGGAATCGAACCTGGGCGGTCAGGTATTGGCAAGCAAGTGCCTGTAACCACTGATGGTGTTCAGCGGGGGGGGGGGGGGGGGGGGGGGGGCTGTGCCCCAGAGTTGCGGGCGCGGGCGGCAGCTGAGGTATTTGTGGCTTTGTGGCAGGGGTCCAACGACCTTAGTGGGTTCGAAATAGCAAAGTGATATTTGAGAGGACTCTCCTTGGATGTGCTGAGCTGGGTCCCTGCCCCGGGCAGGGAGCTGTGCCCAGGCTTGCCAGCGCCCACTGGAGGAGGAGGCGGAGGAGGAGAGAGTGGAAGTGGGTGCCCGCAGCTGGGCTCCAAAGAGCTGTCGGGGAGTGTCCTCCCCCGAGCTAAGCCAGCCTAGCTAGCTGCCCAGAGGTCCGGGCAAGTTCATGGCTTGCCTTTGGCGGTGACCCCCGCCGCCCCTGTGTGGCGGATTAGAACAAAACAAAAAAACACACAGCCACCCCACTCTTTTCTTGCAACTCAGACTTTGTATCGAGGCACCCCTCTTTGCGCTCCCTCCCTGTCTTCTGCAATTCCTCTTGACCCCCAGAGCTGCCCAGACTCCTCCCTTGGCAGCCAATTAAACTGGAGTTGCATTTTTTTTTTTTAATTTTTTTTTTTTAATTTATTTGAGAGCGACAGACACAGAGAGAAAGACAGGTAGAGGGAGAGAGAGAGAATGGGCGCGCCAGGGCTTCCAGCCTCTGCAAACGAACTCCAGACGCGTGCGCTCCCTTGTGCATCTGGCTAACGTGGGACCTGGGGAGCCGAGCCTCGAACCGGGGTCCTTAGGCTTCACAGGCGAGCGCTTAACCGCTAAGCCATCTCTCCAGCCCTGGAGTTGCATTTTGTCCGTACCCAGGCAATGTGGCCACCTTAATGGGTTTCGAGTGGCAGCAAGACCCCAAATTGCAAATCCTCGCCCTTTATTTAAGGCAGGAGGTGGGATGGGGGGTGGGCTGGGGGGGGGTGCTGAGCAGTGGGGCCCCAAACAAAAGTTTTTGGCAGTGGCCACTTAATCTGACCTCCCAAGCCCAACAGTGTGCGGCAGCCTTTTGCATAATGCCATCTTTGTTAGGGGAGCATTTGCAAACTTGGACTAAAGAGCTAGCTCTGTGCCAGCCAACTCTCTTGGAGGGCTCCGGGAGTCACCCAGCTCTCCCTGCCACGTCCCTTAGGTCAGCTCTGTTTTGTAAGGGCAGGCGGGCTGTCCAGCTCGGATGGACCCTCATCTGCTCTGCGAGTTTTAAGTCTTAACAAGGGGGGAGAGACACGGGCAGTGTGCGCTTCGAGGCCTGTCAGCCAAGATAACAGACATGTTACCCTAACTCTATATAGCCTTTGTCAGGTTGCATGAGGCTTTAGAGTACTTAGAAAAGTTAATCTGTTTTAGCTTGGTCATAGTTTTGACTCCGGTACACAAGTGTATTATACGATTCACATAAACTTCTCTTTTTTTTTTTTTTGTTATTTTTATTTATTTGAGAGTGACAGACAGAGAGAGAAAGAGGGAGGGGGAGAGAGAGAGAGAGAGAGAGAAAGAGTGGGCACACCAGGGCCTCCAGCCCCTGGAAACGAACTCCAGATGCGTGCGCCCCCTTGTGCATCTGGCTAATGTGGGCCCTGGGGAATCGATCCTGGAACCGGGGTCCTTAGGCTTCACAGGCAAGCGCTTAACCGCTAAGCCATTTCTCCAGCCCTCATATCAACTTCTTTAATATATGTCCTTGGGAGCTTATAGCAAGTAGATGATCACAATTATTCTTTAACAAATTAAAAAAAATTTTTTTCTTTATTTGAGAGAAAGGGAAGGAGAAAGAGGCAGATAGAGAATGGGCGCTCAGGGCCTCCAGCCGTTGCAAATGAACTTCGGATGCATGCTCCATCACCTTGTGCATCTGCCTTACGTGGGTCCTGGGGAATTGAACCTGGGTCCTTTGGCTTTGCAGGCAAGTGACTTAACTGCTAATCCATCTCTCCAGCCTCTAAAAATGTTCTTTCAAATAATTATTTTAACATTTAATCTTATTTATTTGACAAAGAGAAAGAGGCAAATACAGATACACACACACAGAGAATGGTCGCTCCAGGGCCTTCAGCCACTGAAAACAAACTCCAGAAGTGCACCACCTTGTGCATCTGGCTTATATGGGTCCTGGGGCATTGAACTTGAGTCCTTTGGCTTCGCAGGCAAGTGCCTTAACCTCTAAGTCATCTCTCTAGCCCCTAAAATTTTTATTTTTATTTATTTTATTTATTTGTTTGAGAATGGGGGCCAGATAGGATGGGCGCGTCAGGGCCTCCAGCTGCTGCAAACAGACTCCAGACGCATGCGCCACCTTGCGCATCCAGTTTACGTGGGTCCTGGGGAATCGAACCTGGGTCCTTTGGCTTTGCAGGCAAGCGTCTTAGCCGCTAAGCCATCTTCTTCAGCCCTGATTATTTTTGATTCATTAGAAAAATGAGGTTTTCTGTGGCGGGCCTCGGTGGGTGAGTTTTAGGGATACGTTTCTCGGGGGATGCCTTCCTTTTCTAGACCCCGACTCCTCCGGATCTGGAAGCCTCTGGGCTCTCGCTGGTGTTTGTGTTTCTACCCGAATTCCTGCTCGCTCTTGCCGTTTCCTGGCTGGCTGGCCTCTGGGTTCCTTCCTTGCGAACCTGGAAGGGCAGGCAGGCAGTCTTTTAGCGTGGCTGTGGTGAGGATAAAGGGCTGTCTTTCTCCCTCTGGCTGGTGTTTGCCGAGTTTGTTTGATTGTCCTCTCCAGTACAGCCCTGAAAAGTCTTTAACAGCGTCGTTCTCAGGGAGAGCAAATTGACCCTCAGCAGAGGACGCTGGACGCTTGACTCTCCTAGCGATGCCCTCCTCTGATGCGTCATGGTGGTGCCCCGGTGCCCTTCCTCCTAGCCGCTGCCCCTCACTCTCTGCACCCTGTCGAGGGCAGAGCTGGGGTCCTGCCTGCCACAGCTTGTCTTTCTTTCTTTTTTTTTTTTTTTTTGCTTTTTCGAGGTAGAATCTCACTCTAGCCTGGGCTGACTTGGAATTCACTATGTAGTCTCAGGGTGGCCTCAAACTCATGGTGATCCCCCTACCCCTGCCTCCCAAGTGCTGGGATTAAAGGCGTGCGTTACCACCTCCGCCCCCACCTCCCCCCCTTTTAAATATATTTTATATATTTACTTGAAAGAGAGAGAAATAAACGGGTGCGCCAGGACCTCCAGCCACTGCAAACGAACTCCAGACACATGCGCCCACTTGGGCACCCGGCACCTGGCTTACGTGGGTCCCGGGGAATCGAACCTGGGTTTTGGCTTTGCATGCATGCACCTTAACCACTAAGCCAGCCCTCCAGCCTCCCCCCCCACCCCCCCGCGTTTTTGTGTGCTGTTTTGTTTTGTTTTGAGGTGTAGGGTCTTGCTGTAGCCCAGGCTGGCCTGGAATTCACGTTGTAGTCTCAGGGTGACCCCAGACTCACTGTGATCCTCTTAACCTCTGTCTCCCGAGTGCTGGGATTAAAGGCATGCGCCACCACGCCTGGCTAAGTCTTTCTTTCTTTCTTTTTTTTTTTTTCACGGTAGGGTCTCACTCTAGCCCAGGCTGACCTGGAATTCCCTATGTAGTCTCAGGGTGGCTTCGAACTCGAGGCGATCCTCCTACTTCTGCCTCCTGAGCGCTGGGATTAAAGGCGTGCGCCACCGCGCCCGGCCAAGTCTCACTTTCTATTTAATGTTTTTTTAATTTATTTTTTATTTACTTATTTGAGAGCGAGAGACACAGAGAGAAAGACAGATAGAGGGAGAGAGAGAGAATGGGTGTGCCAGGGCTTCGAGCCTCTGCAAACGAACTCCAGACGCGTGCGCCCCCTTGTGCATCTGGCTAACGTGGGACCTGGGGAACCGAGCCTCGAACTGGGGTCCTTAGGCTTCACAGGCAAGCGCTTAACCGCTAAGCCATCTCTCCAACCTAAGTCCCGCTTTCTAATAGCCAGTGACTGACCCCAGACAGCCGCCGAGGGGCCTTGGTGTGAGAAGTATACACTGGCATCCCGAACTTGCTCATCAGTGGGTTGCCTGTCTGGGTTCCCTGGGTTAAGGCTGCCCCGAGTGTTGGTGGAGCTGTCTCACGCACAACTTCCACACCAGCCTCCTGCTTTTGAAGATGACATGAGCTCGTGTGCATCTGTTAGGTAGCATTGCACTTGGAAAGGGAACATCGGTTGTCCGTGCCAGGCAGGTATGTGGCTGCAATCTTCGGGCTTGCTCGAACCCCTCCAAGGGAAGAAGACCTCCTGTTGTTGCCTCAGGAGCTTGGGCCGAGTCTTCCTGCTTTTTGCTTGCTGCCTGGAAAGAGAAGTTATTTTCGTTCAAGCCAGAAGAGTCTCTGCCCCCCCCCCCCCCCGCCCATCTGGGGCCGAAAGTCCATCTTCCCCATCCTGAGGTCTGTTGAGTGAGACCCCGGTGCCCTGAGAGTTGAGAAGGACGTGATCCCTGTGCAGGCATTAAGTGTGTTCAACAAGGTCTTAATAAAGAGTGACAAGTGGACCAAAATGGTGAAGCATTGTGTTTGTTTTTTTTTTTTTTTTGCACGCTATGACTTGTGACCCATTAGTATATCCTGAAATTAACTTTTAGTGGGTCATGACTGGCCATTAGAAACAAAGAGAAACAGCTCTGTTGCACACTGTAAGCGTGACAGTGCTTGCGGAAACCTCACTTCAGTGACCTGTCTGCGTGTACACAAATACACACACGTGCACCCTGGATCTGCCATGGACTTGTTTTTGCCTCCTGTAGATCTCAGCCTATAAAGGCAGCCACTGGCCCAGAGACTGACACGGAGTCTTAGGTTCACACAGATTGGGTGACTTGTGCCAACTCATGGGTAGTGGCTGTGTCCCACTTTTAAAAATTTAATTTATTTATTTATTTATTTGAGAGCGACAGACACAGAGAGAAAGACAGATATAGGGAGAGAGAGAGAATGGGCACGCCAGGGCTTCCAGCCTCTGCAAATGAACTCCAGACGCGTGCGCCCCCTTGTGCATCTGGCTAACGTGGGACCTGGGGAACCGAGCCTCGAACCGGGGTCCTTAGGCTTCACAGGCAAGCGCTTAACCGCTAAGCCATCTCTCCAGCCCTGTGTCCCACTTTTCAGATCTGTCCTGGAAGGATTGTTGGGAACTTGTTTTTCCCACCACACCTGGGGTCCCCAGGAGGTGGTGCCTGCTAGGCAGTAAGGGTCTTCCGTCTCTGCATGTTGCGGCCACATATATATATATTTGTTGTTGTTGTTTATTTAGAAAGAGGCAGATAGAGAGCATGGGCGCGCCAGGGCCTCCAGCCACTGCAGACGAACTCCAGATGCGTGCGCCCCCTTGTGCATCTGGCTAATGTGGGACCTGGGGAACCGAGCCTCGAACCGGGGTCCTTAGGCTTCACAGGCAAGCGCTTAACCGCCAAGCCGTCTCTCCAGCCCTTGCTGCCATGTCTTTAGCGTGTTGAATGCGTGACTTGGCGTCTTGCTGGAGGAGGTGTGTTGTTTGCGTGGGGACAGGCTTAGGGGTGTTAGAGACAGTTTTTCCTTGGAGTTCAGCTCATTCTTTTTTTATTTTTTGGTTTTCTAGGTAGGGTCTCACTATAGCCCAGGCTGACCTGGGATTCACTATGGAGTCTCAGGGTGGCCTCGAACTCACGGCGATCCTCCTACTTCTGCCTCCCGAGTGCCGGGATTAAATTGTGCGCCACCAGGCCCGGCGAGTTCAGCTCATTCTCCTGCTGCTGTTGCCCACCTGCTGCGGCAGAAGTGATGTCCTGTCCCTCCTCCGTTCATGCCACGTTGTCCCCCCCACCATCACGGAGCTTCCCGAGATAAAACAAAAAGATTTCCTGCCACGAGCTGCTTTAGCTTGGGCGCTTTGTCTCAGCTGCTGAGAAGGTAACCACAGCATGGTTTCTTTAGGCAGGTGTCGCGAAGGCTCTGGGCAGCTCCTCCGGTCTGTCAGGTTCAGGGGACAGCCTTTGGCCTCCTGTGGAAAAGGTTGTCTGAACTGGTTTCGGACTGTGGCCATAGGGAGGATCCTAAGAATAGATGTTGGGCGACCTTTTCTGACGTCAGGTGGAGCCTGGCCTCCCAAACCCAAAACTGCCTGTCCCTGCCTGCCTGGTGACAGCTGTTTTGAGTGCAGGTGTCCCAGGGCAGGCTTTTGAGTCCTGACCGTTTGTTTGTGTGTTTGGGCAGAAAACGTTGACATTTCACATGCGCCTCAGAGTCCTTTGACCTTAGAAAGCAAGCTGCTCTCTGGGGCCACTGACACTGACTGAAGTTTTCTTCCGATCCTCTTGTCCCAGTTATTGAAGGCTTCTTGACAGCTGTTTTTTGGGGTAGGGGTAAATGTGCCTTGTAAACTTATTTGTGTCTCCTCCCCCCCCCCCCCCCCCCGCCTTCCTTTTTTTTTTTTTTTTTTGTTTTCGAGGTAGGGTCTCACTCTAGCCCAGGCTGACCTGGAATTCACTATGGAGTCTCAGGGTGGCCTCGAACTCTTGGCGATCCTCCTACCTCTGCCCCCCGAGTGCTGGGATTAAAGGCATGCGCCACCACACCCGGCCCTGCCTTCCTTTTGAGATAGTATCTTAATGATGTCATTGGACTCTACAGTGGTCAAGGTTGGCCTTTGGGGAGGATCCTCACCCTTCCAGTTTTGCTTGGCTCATGGTCCCTAACCCTTTCGAGAATTCTCTTTGGCATTTGAACCAATCATCGGATTGTGGAATACCTTTTAGAAAGGAGCCTCTTAAGTTTCCAGATTGGGAAGTTGAGGCCCGTAGAACAGGGTGATCTCTCTTCAAGACTGTAAGGTTTCCGATGTCCCTGGCAGCCACTGGCTCTAGAAACCCATCCACCAGTGAAATGAGGCTTGGTGTGTATGCCATTTCTTTCAGGGTTTTTTAAAAAAATATTTATTTATTTATTTGAGAGAGGGAAAGAGGCAGAGAGAGAGAGAGAGAGAGAGAAAGAATATGGGCGCTTCCAACATCTATTCTGGGCTTCCAACCACTGCAAATGGAACTCCAGATGCACGTGCCACCTTGTACGTGGGTCCCGGGGAATCGAACGGGGATCCTATGGCTTTGCAGGCAAGCGCCTTAACCGCTAAGCCACCTCTCCAGCCCTCAGGAATCTTGCAGCTTTCTTTGGAAGAGGCTTCGGCCACCCGGCCTGCTCTGAGGGGCCTGATGCCCAGCGGGCAGGCTTCTTGCTGCCAGTCACGTGTGCACGGCTGGTCTTAGAAGGCTTCCAGTAGAAAATGCCATCCTCTCTGGAGGCCCTCCCTTCCTCCCGCCCTTGGCAGCGCTGCCCACCAGCGGCTCTGCCCGGCCTCCCTGCCACTCGGGTTACAGAGGCAAGTCCGGCCACATCTCCGGGCCGCAGACTTCACTGCAGATCTGCAAGCTCGTGAGCGGCACCGGGAAGGATTTTTACAGCATGACAGGGAATTTCAACCACCACGATGTCTCCGAATTGGCCAATTGATGGTTTCAGCAACGGGGAAGCCAATACAATTTGAGTTAGTTGTGATGGCTGCCGCTTTAAATACCGTGGTGAGTTTCTGTCAGCGAGCTAATGTGCGGAATAGGGAATTGCAGAAAACGCGATCACCGGCGTGTTCCAGTCGATTCTGACCCCCAAGCTACGGAAAATGAACTTAAATCTAGTTGGACTGTCGCCACAGACTTTCTCCGGCATTATTTTGCTGGCAGCACCTTTGTCAGAGGGAACTTGGAGACGACAGGAAAGTCAGGATGTTTGCCTCTGGCCCACTGCTTTTAAAAATAATTTGAATATTTTATTTTTATTTATTTGACACACACACACACAGAGAGAGAGAGAGAGGGGGGGGGAGAATGAGTGGGCGCACCAGGGCCTCCAGCCACTGCAAACGAACTCCAGACGCGTGCGCCCCCTTGTGCATCTGGTTAACGTGGGTCCTGGGGACTCGAGCCTGGGTCCTTTGTCTTTGTACGCAAATGCCTTAACCATTAGGTCATCCCTCCAGCCCCGGGCCACTGCTTTTTTCAGAGAAGCAGTTGTCCATGGGTGCTGAGCCCTGGGGAATCCAAGGTGGTGGTTTCTTGGTAAGGGAGAAATTACTGTATGGCACCATTATGAGTCACTAACAGCCAAGCCCTATTTAAAAGTGTTTATTGAGCACTTACTATGGATGCTGGCTGGCCCTTGAAGTGCTGGGTCTCTGTGTTTTCCCTCTGTGTGGGATGTAGTATAATGGTATACTGAAGAGCAAACTATCCAGACACTGTTTTAAGTGCCTTAGATTGTTTTTGTTTTTTTTTTAACATTTTACTTATTTATTATTTGAGAGAGCGAGAGGATGGGCACAGCAGGGCCTCCAGCCACTACAAACAAATTCTATGATTAAAGGCGTGCACTACCACGCCCGGCTCACATTTCTGTTTTGTACGTGAGGAAATGGAAGTATTGAGAGCAATTCAGTAATGTTGAAGATGGGCTTAAACATAGGTTTTTTTTTTTTTCCCCTCCCTCCCCCCTAATGTACATTTTACTGCTCCAGACATTCTGCATTCCTAACAAGTAACACTGGAATCAAGAGCGGGGTGCACGCCTATCATACCAGCCTTTGGGAAGTTTGGGAAGATTGCCATGGGTTGAGGCCAGGCCTGGGCTACTTAATGAATTCTAGGCTAGCCTGTGCAACCGAGGGAGAGACCTTTGTCTCATCCCACTCTCTCCGCAAACGCCTTAACCACTAAGCCATCCCTCCAGCCCCTCTGAATGTGAAAAAGCACGATGCAGTTGTTGACCGGAGCTTCTTAGCAGCCAGTGTGAACGCTCAGGTCGGTACTGTCCTAGTGAGCACAAAACTCTGGAGGACTTGGAGCCCATCTGCATAGGGGCAGACCTGATCCTTGTTGCACTTAGAAACAAAAAATCACGGCGATTCCTGAGGCATTCCCAGGGAAGTGTTCTAGAGTCTGGTAGAATCGTCAGGCGTCCCCTCTGACCTTGAGGTCTTCGTGGTACTGGCTGAGTCTTGGCATATAGACAGGTCTCCTCTCTGGGGAGTGGATTCCCGATTCAGTGTAGGGCATAGCGGAGCGGTCTCTGGCGCAGTGTGGTAAGCAGCATTCACCGGAATAGCCGCTCTGAGCCGGGCCTCCGCTGGGGCGTGATCCCGAATCCCAATAATATTCTTCAAGGTAGGGATTATCCCATTTCCTGGAGGCCTCAAAGGTAGTGACCTCCATGAGCCTACGGCTATGATGTTATTTAGGTAAAGGAGTTGGAACACTAACCCTGGGTACCATGCGTTGCGATCCTCCTTCCTTGGCCTCCTAAGTGTTGTGTTTAAAGTCCTGGGCCACCTGCTCCGGCTGCCATTCTTTATTTATTTATTTTTTTAAAATTTTTTATTTATTTATTTGAGAGCGACAGACACAGAGAGAAAGACATAGAGAGAAAGACAGATAGAGGGAGAGAGAGAGAATGGGCGCGCCAGGGCTTCCAGCCTCTGCAAACGAACTCCAGACGCGTGCGCCCCCTTGTGCATCTGGCTAACGTGGGACCTGGGGAACCGAGCCTCGAACCGGGGTCCTTAGGCTTCACAGGCAAGCGCTTAACCGCTAAGCCATCTCTCCAGCCCTCTTTATTTTTTTTAATAATATTTTTATTTTTATTTATTTATTTGAGAGAGAGAATGGTGAGTGTGCCAGGGTCTCTCTAGCCACTGCAAACCCACTCCAGATGCATGTGCCGCCATGTGCATCTGGCTTGTGTGGGTCCTAGGGAGTTGAACCTGGGTCCTTAGGCTCTGCAGGCAAGTGCCTTAACCACTAAGCTGTCTTTCTTTTCCGCTACTTTTTTTTTTTTTTTAAGTTTTTCGAGGTAGGGTCTCACTCTAGCTCAGGCTAATCTGGATTTCACTATGGAGTCTCAGGGTGGCCTCGAACTCACGGTGATCCTCCTACCTCTGCCTCCCGAGTGCTGGGATTAAAGGCGTGCTCCGCCACACCCGGCTGCCATTGCTGTTTTGACAGACTTTGGGGTGACTCTGGGAGATGGGGGTCTTGGGGACAGTGAGTCTTTGAGAGAATCAGTTCATTATAGAAACCTGTAAATAAATGTCTTTAAAAAAAAAAAAATTGTCAGCAACAGTTTGCTTCCCCGCGAGATGAATGTAGATAAAGCTATTTTGACTGCTAACTTATTTTGTTGTTTGAAAGCCAGTGACATGTAGCGTCAGATCTTAATTTTCTTCGCAACGTTTACATTTTCGCCACTTTCTCACTGACGCGTGTGAATTTGGGAGTTTGTCTGCTCCTCGGGAAGGGAGGCTGTTGGGTGTGTTTGAGGTCCCCCCCCTTCCAGAGGGACTAGGGGAAGGTTTGTGGGGTGCAGGCACTGTGGGAAGTGGCTGGAGGGCCGCATGGGTGGGGCACCTGGGTCTGTGGGTGCCGTTTGGAGCCAGAGCGCCTCACTCTTAAAGTTGGGGGTCACGGTGGAGAGCTGATTTGCAGGAGCCTTTGTGACTAGAAGCCTAAATATTTATTCTGCTCTGTCCCTAATGAAAACAAATTGTCAACAGTTGTTCAGTAACTGACTAAATTAAAATCTGTAATTAGTCAATTAGATTAAAGAGTTGGCACAACCTGATTGTATCGTGCTGGTTAGGTTATTAAGAGAAAGGGTGTGATTTTTAATTACTGAATGCTAATTTTGACAGTTTCAAATAGAAACAGACGTGGTTTTTTTTCCTCTCCCCCCCCCTTCCCTAATTCCGAATGGTCTGTAAAGTAGAAGACACCCAGTGTGTAAAATGATAGTGTTTTGAGGGAAAATAATCCAGGGAAGGCTTTCTGTGGGGATGGGAAGGACTTGGGTGGAGAGTCCTTATAGACAGGGCTGCTTGGAAACACCTCTCTTCTTCTTTTTGTTTTTTTTTTTTTGTTTTTGGTTTTTTTTTTTTTGGTTTCTCAAGGTAGGGGTCTCACTCTGGTCCAGGCTGATGTGGAATTAACTATGTAGTCTCAGGCCTCGAACTCACAGCAATTCTGTTCTCCTGCCTCTGCCTCCCCAGTGCTGGGATTAAAGGCATGTGTCACCTTTGCCCAGCTTCTTCCTTGTTTTTTATTTTTTGAGGCAAGCCCAACAGACTGGCCTGTTTCTTTTTCTTTTTTTTTTTTTTTTCTTAAATGTGTGTGTGTGTGTGTGTGTGTGTGTGAGAGAGAGAGAGAGAGAGAGAGAGAGAGAGAGAGAGAGAGAGAGCGCGCGCGGTGGGGGGAGAATTGGCACACCCGGGCCTCCAGCCAGTAGAATTGAACTCCAGACACATGCTATACACCTTGTGCGCATGTGCGACATTGCATGCTTGTGCCGTCTGGCTTATGTGGGATCTGAAGAGTCAAACACGAGTCCTTAGGTTTCATAGGCAAGTGCCTTAACCCGTAAGCCATCTCTCCAGCTCCTTTCTTTTTTTGGTTTTTCACTCTCTAGCCCAGACTGACCTGGAGTTCACTAGGTAGTCTCAGGGTGGCCTCGAGCTCACAGTGATCCTCCTGTCTCTGCATCCTGAATGCTGGCATTAAAGGTGTGTGCCGCCACGCCCAGCTCTTCCAGCCCCCCTTTTTAAAATTTTTATTTATTTGAGAGCAGCAGAGAGAGAGAGAGAGAGAGAGAGAGAAAGGAGGGGGGGTTGCGCCAGTGCTTCCAGCCACTGCAAACGAACCCCAGACGCGTGCGCCCCCTTGTGCATCTGGCTCACATGGGTCCTGGGGAACCGAGCCTCGAACCAGGGTCCTTAGGGCTTCATAGGCAAGCGCTTAACCGCTAAGTCATCTCTCCAGCGCCCCTCCCCCTTTCTTGTTTTTGAGACAGGTTCTTGCCTCAGACTTGTGATCCTGTTGCCTTAACTTCCTAAGTGTTGGGATTCTAAGCGAGTACCACCATATCTGGCAAGGCTTTTGCAGTCTAATACTCCAGAAATGATAATAACACTGAATCCAGCAGAGAAGCAGTGTGAATGAATTCTGGGTGGTGGTGGGGGAATCCTGGAAGACGCCAGCTTGTGTGAAAAACATTAGACTCCGTGTAATGTATTTTCGTCTGTGCTGGGTAGCACCCAGTGAGTAGTCACAGTTCTGACGTCATAAGTGTTCTTTTTTTTTTTTTTTTTTTGAGGTAGGCTCTCACTCTAGCTCAGGCTGACCTGGAATTCACTCTGTAGTCTCAGGGTGGCCTCGAACTCGTGGCGATCCTCCTTCCTCTGCCTCCCTGAGTGCTGGGATTAAAGGTGTGCGCCCACCTCCCCTGGCCCTGTAGTGTTCTTTTCTTTGAAGAAAGTTCTGTATAGGGCTGGAGGGATGGCTTTGGTGGTTAAGGCATTTTTGCCTGCAGAGCCAAAGGACCCATGTTCGATTCCCCAGGACCCACGTTAGCCAGATGCACAAGGGGGGGGAGCACGCATCTGGAGTTCGTTGGCAGTGGTTGGAAGGCCCTGGTGCACCCATTCTCTCTCTCCCTCTGTCAAATAGATAAATAAATAAATAAATAAATTTTTAAAAAGAAAGTTCTGTGTAGAATTCAGGTTTTGCTTCCTGGCCAAGGGGTGCTGAGGGTTGGGGGAACGGAGGTGTGAGGTAAGGGTTGAGGTGGGAGAGCAGAAAGAGGTGTGACAGTCAGGAAAGGGGCTTCTTGTATGGGAGGAAGCTGGCATCGAAAAGCAAGCCAGAGGGCTTAGCGGTTAAGCGCTCGCCTATGAAGCCTAAGGACCCCGGTTCAAGGCTCGGTTCCCCAGGTCCCACGTTAGCCAGATGCACAAGGGGGCGCACACGTCTGGAGTTCGTTTGCAGAGGCTGGAAGCCCTGGTGCGCCCATTCTCTCTCTCTCTCCCTCTCTCTGTCTTTCTCTCTGTGTCTGTTGCTCTCAAATAAATAAATAAAAAAATGAACCAAAAAAAATTTAAAAAAAAAAAAGAAAGAAAGAAAAGCAAGCCAGAGTATTCAGGGCGAATGGGGCAGGCTGATTTGTAAGTGGAACGTGACCTCCTTCCCTCGTCCTGGAGGATGTTAAAAAGCTAGTGTCCATCCGGGAATGGGGATGCGGAAAGCTGAACTGCTGGACCTCCAGCATGTCCCCCTCCCCTGCCCTGCCTGTTAACTCTGGTCCTGGGGTTCATGCTGTGGCAGCTATGGAAGTGGATGTGTATACACTGGTCGCCCCATCTGGGAGAGCTCGAGCCTTAGAAAGGTTTTGGCAGGAAGGCCTCGTTACTTCTGTCTCCCCGCTCCCAACGGGGGTGAGAGGCTGAGACCCCCCCCCCCATGCCCGTGGGACAGTCAGTCTCCGTGTGAAGGCTGCTCTTGGCCACCTGTGTTTCTGGTTCCACACCAAACCAAACCAAACCATGCCACATGGCAGAGACACTGGCTCCCCTCCAGATGGTATGGTCCAGGGCGCGTGGAAGACGTTACTGCGTCTTGGTGATCTTGGTGATGGTTGTTGAAGTGCTGGTTCAGATGGCTGTTAGCTTTTTAAAAAAAAAAAAGTTTTATCTATCTATTTATTATATAAATATATTTTTATTTATGAGAGAGAGAGAGAGAGAGAGAGAGAGAATGGGTGCACCAGGGCCTCCAGCCACTGCAAGTGAACTCCAGACGCGTGTGCGCCCCCCCTTGTGCATCTGGCTTCTGTGGGTCCTGGGGACTCGAACCTGGGTCCTTTGGCTGTGCAGGCAAGTGCCTTAACTGCTAAGCCATCTCTCCAGCTTGGAAGGCTTATTTTAAAAGCTTCCCCACTCACTGACAGATTTGTAGCCATGCGTAAACAGGGAAGCTTGTAAAACTTGATTCATTTTCTGCTGAAGTCTGGTGTTTTTTTTTGGTGGGAAGTGGGGAGAAAGGCTGGGGACCAAGTGCCTTTTAGGGTTAGAAGTGTTTGAGATTGTCAGCACATGCTGTATTCTTCGTTAGGGCCCCAAATCATCCTCTGTTCCTTGGTGTCAGCCGCCTGTCCCTCCTGGGAAGGAGAGCCTGTTGCTTTGTGCCCAGGGTGGGGGATGGGGAGGGGGGGTGGGGCTCTGTCCCCCGCTGACAGCTGAGCCAGGATTTCTGCACTCAGGGTGACTTACTACTCTCCCTGGCCTGTAGTTTCCTTTCACTTAGGACGCATGTCCTCCCCTGTCCCTTGCCCAGCCTTCTCTGGGGACGTGGACAGGCAACAGGGATGACCAAGTGGCCAGTGAGCAGCTAGCTGGTGGGCCCTACTCTGGGGTGCCGTGTGAGCCGCTCAGGAATTGGGGGTGTCTGCCTTGGGAAGACGCTGTGGAATGGGAAGGCAAACAGTGGACGTGAGGCAGAGGGTCTCAGTGGCCACTTGGGAAGCATGAGAGCCCGAGACCGTCTTGAGTTCGATTCCCCAGTACTCCTCATAAACTGCTATAACCCCCCGGTCCCATGGGAAGCAGAGACTGGACAGTGGCTGGGTTTGCTGGTCAGCCAGACTGACTGAAAAATGCCAGTTCTGTGTTCAGTGAGAGTGTGTCTGAAGGACGGACGGACAGACAGGGACACGCACGCACGCAGTATGTTTCTGTGTGTTGAAGTAAAATTCATGATTGTGTGTTTTTTATTGTTGAGGCGGAATGGTAAGGAAGGGACAGCCCAGCCTCCCTGCCTAAAGGCCTTCGTACAGGAATCCATTTGGAGCATTATTCAAATATTTTCTGTTTATTTATTTATTAGTTTGAGAGAGAAAGAGAGGTGGGGAGAGAGGGGAAGAATGGGCGCGCCAGGGCCTCCAGCCGCTGCAAACGAACTCCAGACGCGTGCGCCCCCTTGTGCATCTGGCTTACGTCGGCCCTGGGGAATGGAACCCGGGTCCTTTGGGTTTGCAGGCAAATGCCTTAGCAGCTAAATTATTTCTCCACCCCTGGAACACTTAAATTCCTCACCCCCCCCCCCATTCATTTCTCATGTTTCAGTTTAGAGTTCAGTTGATTATCAGACTCTACATTGCTACCTCTCACCCCCAGCGCTGAGGATTGAACCCAAGTTTTTTGTTTTGAGTCAGGGTCTCACTGTAGCTCAGGTTAACCTGGAATTTACTGTATAGTCCAGGCTGGCCTGGAACTGACTGCTATACTTGTACCTACTTCAGCCTCTGTGCCTGGCTTCTTAATTCTCTGAACGTTCTTATAATCTTCTTTAAAGTTGTGGCGTCAGGGCCTGATGTGGGGCTCATAAACTGGGGAGATCTGACCTGGGATGTTGAAGGGGGGGAAAAAAGTGATCTGAAGGGGCTGGAGAGATAGCTTAGAGCAGTTAAGGCACTTGCCTGAGAAGCTTAAGGACCTAGGTTCGATTCTGCAGTACCCATGTAAGCCCAGATGCGCAAGGGGGCTCATGCATCTGGAGTTCCTTTGCAGTGGCTGGAGGCCCTGCTATGCCCGTTCTCTCTATCTGGCTCTTTTGCTCCCCCTACCAATATATATATATATATATATGAAAAAAAAATCAGAATTATCAGGAGGGTGCTCACTTCCCAGACCCCTGTGTATAGGTCTGTTTGAAGGCCCCCTGGAGCTGTTAATACCCCAGAGCAAGTCCAAGTTGGGGCTACTCAAATACCAAGGTCTTTTTTTTTTTTTTTTTCCCTGAAGTAGGTCTTTGACATATCGACCCAGCTTCACAGGTGAAGTGTGCCTTCAGAGATGTGTTAGGGAAAGGTTCATTTTTCACTTGACACTGCCTTGTGTTGACTCCCCAAGGCGCTTGTGAAAGGTTCTCCCAGTTCATCCCCCCCCCACCCAACCTCTTCAAGGTTTTGCTCCTTTCGGAGGGGATCCTGCGGCCTGGAATCCAGCATCCCTTTCCCTCAGGCTCACCTATACTGCTTCCCTGCAGGTCTGTGTGGAAATACAGTATTATTTGGTCCCTGTAATTCTAGGGTTGTGGGTGATCTTATCGGGCCTTACAAGTCTACGGTTGACCTTTTGCGCGTTATCTCCGGGAGACTCCTGTTTGCTTTAGGGGAGGATAAGCAAGATTCCAGTGGTGGTGGTGGGGGGGCTGGAGGCTCTTCTCTGCGTGTGGCTGGATGCCTCTCATGGTGCCGGTGGCTCTTATCTTTCCTCGGGGGACAGTCCTGCCACACCCTGGCAGAGGAGCCTCCCGTGCCTATGCTGAGCCTCTCCAAGCACCTGAAATGCTTGCTGGCCTGTGAGCCACCGCTCGCTATTACAAGCACGTGCTAGCTAATGGTATCGGAGGGTTCTTGGTCCAAACAGGTGCCAGTGGGCCCATGGTATGCAGTCGTTTGTTTTTTTTCTCAGATACCATCTGGCTTCAGATGTTTGGTGCCCTCTTGCCCTTGGGCCAGTGTACGGGTGCAAATGGTTTCTCCCCAGGAAGGCATGGAGCTATTAAGGTGCCTGCCTCTCTGTGTGACCACCATCCATATTGCCTCCCTTCTTTTTTGCTTCTTTTTGGTTTTCTGAGGTAGGGTCTCACTCTAGCCCAGGCTGACCTGGAATTCACTATGGAGTCTCAGGGTGGCCTCGAACTCACTGCGATCCTCCTACCTCTGCCTCCCTGAGTGCTGGGATTAAGGGCGTGCGCCACCTTGTCCGGCTCTATTTTTTTTTAAATATTTTATTTATTTGAGAGAGAGGAAGAGGCAGAGAGAAAGAGAGAACGGGCGCAACAGGGCCTCCAGGCACTGCAAACGAACTCCAGATGCGTGCGCCACCTTGTGCGGGTCCTGGGGAATTGAACCCAGGTCCTTAGGCTTCTCAGGCAAAATGCCTTAACTGCTGAGCCATTTTCCCCAGCCTGGCTCTTCTTTCTTTAAAATAATATTTTATTTATTTATTTATGAGAGAGAGAGAGAGAGAGAGAGAATGGGAGCACCAGGGCCTCTAGCCCAGTGCAGATGAACTCCAGATCCATGTGCCACCTTGTGCATCTGGCTTATATGGAATTGAACCCGTGTCCTCAGGCTTTGCAGGCAAGCACATCAATGGCTAAGCCATCTCCCCAGACCTGCCTCCTCCCTACGGTCTGCCATGTGATTGGGGGTCAGTTGCTTGGAGTCAGTTACTGAGTTCTCACCCTCTTGGTAAAGGATTGGTACTGGAGCCCGTTGGGGTCCCAGTGTGTAGGTGGGAGCAGGGCTGAGCTGAACCCTCAGAGGGCCTGGGGGGGGGTTCAGTGAAAGTAAGGATCGCCCCATGTGAAGACCCAGCCGGGGACACAGTTGGAAGAGAGATGCCCTTGTAAATCTGTTGTTCTAGCAACAGTTTTTGTTTGTTTTTTTTTGTGGTAGGGTTTCACATTAGTCCAGGCTGACTTGGAATTCACTCTATAGTCTCAGGGTGGCCTCGATCTCATGGCGATCCTCCTACCTCTGCCTCCCGAGTGCTGGGATTAAAGGCGTGTACCACCACGCCTGGCTAGCATTTTTTTTTTTTTTTTAATACAGAGAGAAAGCGGCAGATAGAGAGAATGGGTGTGCCAGGGCCTCCAGCCACTGGAAATGAGCTCCAGACACATGCGCCACCTTGTGCATCTGGCTTATGTGGGGCCTGGAGAGTCGAACCTGGGTCTTTTGGCTTTGCAGACAAACACCTTAACTGCTAAGCCATCTCTGCAGCCCTCTAGCCACATTTTTATTTTTCGAGGTGGGGTCTCACTCTAGCCCAGACTGACCTGGAATTCACTATGTAGTCTCAGGGTGGCCTCGAACTCACGGCGATCCTCCTACCTCTGCCTCCCGAGTGCTGGGGTTAAAGACATGCGCCACCACTCCTGGCTTCCCTAGCTGCATTTTATTTTAGAGGGCCTATTGGAAAACAATATCCAGGTGACAAGAATGAGTGCATGAGGTTCTCAGGAGCCCACGTTCTCTCAAGACTTCAGTTAATTTTTCTAGACTTTACTAAAAACACAGAGTCATCCTCCCTACCCTTCCCTCCCACACTGGTTGGGATTTAGACATTGTGGAAAAGTTACGCGGCGGGGGGGGGGGGGCTCCCCTTTCCTGGGAGCCGGTAACTTGTCCTGGAATATTCCTCCCTGGTGAGGGTGAGGGCCAGGCTGGGGCACCATGGTCTGCAGCTCCTCAGGAAGCCAGTGTGGCATCCAGAGCTGCCCCCGCGGACTCCAGCTACACAGATGGCTCCTTCCCCTCCCGCGTGCTCTTTGAAAATGTTTTTAATGCTGAGCATGTGTCACCGTGGCGCTCTATTCACGAGGACAGAAGCTGTCACTGCATGCGTTGGAGAGGCCCGATCCCGTGCAGAGCCCACTGGGGGGGGGGGCACGGATCCTCTGCCTACACGGCAGGGTGTCCCTCATGAAGACCCCCAGCACTGGAGAAGCAGGGAGTGGGGGAATAGCCAACTCTGCCCCTGGGAGAAGGGCCTGCCTGACCAGAAAGGGAACCGAGGCCACCCCTAGCGAGGCTACCCTAGCTAGACCTGGGGGTTTCAGGCTTTGTGCTAGAGAGAGACCCTCTTCAAGCTCCATTGTCCCCTCTGTGGGACCCGGAGCGTCTCTTTCTGGCAGTGAGTCCCGCCAGTGCGTGACATATTTGGTGCTCCCTAAGTCTTGTGGGGGGGGGGTTAGGGAGGTGTGGCTCGGTGGGTTAGAGTATTTGCTGTACCTCCTTTTTAAAAAATATTTATTTTTACGTATTTATCTATTTGATAGAGCAATAAAGAAGTTGGGAGGGAGAGAGAGAGTGGGCACACCAGGGCCTCCAGCCACTGCAAAGGAACTCCAGACGCGTGTGCGCCCCCTTGTGCATCTGGCTTACGTGGGTCCTGGGGGAGTCGAACCTGGGTCCCTTGGCTTTGCAGGCACGTGTCTTAACCACTAAGCCGCCCCTCCAGCTCACTCGCTGTACTTTCCATAAGCGCGAGGACCCGAGTTCCATCCCTGGCACCTACATACAAAGTTGAGAATGGGGCTGGAGGGATCGCTTAGCAGTTCAGACACTTGCCTGCTAAACTAAGGGACCCAGGTTCGATTCCCCAGGACCTCCCGGAAGCCAGATGCACTAGGTGACACATGAGTCTGGAGCTCCCCCCCACCTACAGAAAAAAATTGAGCATGACTGTACATTTCTAAAACCTTATTGCAGACGTGTGGTGGTAACAGCAACATTGCTGGGTTTCCCTCATCAGTCAGTCTTAACAACAACAGCAACAAATAAACGCAGCAAGCTTCAGGAAGCTTGAAGGCTCAGGGAATAACTGTCTCAGAGAAATAAGACCTGTTGTCTTCCTTGGGTCCTTGTAGGCATGGTTCCGGGCACTGATGCCAGGGTTTTGGTAACCTAACATGTGATGGAGTCAAGTCTCTTCCTTGAGGAGAACGAAGACAAAAACAAATTAGGACCTCCACGAAGACACATTCAGATCTTGCCATCCTGCGTAGACATTTCCCCTTCAGGACAGCTTTGTCATTGTCACTGTCTTGGGCTGAGGTAAAAGTGGTCCTTAGGAAGGGGGAAAAACAAAACAAGAAAACCCAAACAAAGGGGCCAGGGGGATATGGTTTTAAGAGCACTATAAGAAAAGACTTAAATGCTGTAACGCCACACCTTGGCCACAGCTTGTCCTGGCCAGCGGGTTTTTGTGGCTGTCACTTGTACCAGGGGTTTCTTTTCCTCAAATAGATAATTCTTTGTCCCTCCTTGGGGCTGTAGATCAGACCCGGGAGAGGCAGCCTGATTAAAGGCATCCTGGCTGACTTTGAGCCAGTAGGGCCGGAAGGGACCTGAGGTCTTAAGAGCCAGTGTCCAGTCCAGGCTTCGAGGGACATGGAGACACTTGGTTGCCACCTTGTATGGTGGTGGATTTTCTTGCCTGAGTATGCCCCCCCCCCCCAGTGAAATGTTAGACCAGAATGAACAGTTCCTTCCTTAGAGGAGAGAGAAAGCAGGCTGTCTCTTCCTGTCCCTTTGTCTCTGTCCCCTTTGTCCCAGCCCTTCAGCTCTGTGGCCTCCCCTCCCCCAGCAGCTCCTTCCTTTGTGCCCTGCAGGCCACTCACCAGCGAAACTCCTCGTGAGTAGCTAGTGAGTCTAGACTAAAAGGAACTTCCAACCTCCCAAAAGGTGGCAGTCGGTTTTGGCAGCTCCATCGGAGGCAGCGACATTGTTGGAGGTTTGTGTGTGGGACCAGAGAGGAGTCCAGGATTATTGCTGAGGCCAGGGCCTGGCCTTAAGCCCCTTCCTTGGCGTGGGGTCTCTCCCCCTCCCCCCACCAGCATCGCGTTCTCCTGCCCAGAATTGGTTCTTGGGGGCTCCTTTTTGGTCTCGAGTTTCTTGTGCAACTCCTGGAAATCTGAGTACAGCATGTTGAACTCTTGACAGAACCAGCCCACACCTGTTACAAGATAGTGTCTGAATTATCTTTTCTTGTTCTTTTTTTTTTTGGTTTTCCAAGGTAGGGTCTCAGAGTGGCCTCGAACTCATGGCGAATCCTCCTATCTCTGCGGGGGATTAAAAGAGTGCAACACCACGCCCGGCTGTGTCTGAATTATCTTTTTTTTTATTATTTTTATTTATTTATTTCAGAGCAACAGAGAGAAAGAGGCAGAGAGAGAGAGAGAGAGAGAGAATGGGCGCGCCAGGGCCTCCAGCCACTGCAAACGAACTCCAGACGCGTGCGCCCCCTTGTGCATCTGGCTAACATGGGTCCTGGGGAATCGAGCCTCGAACCGGGGTCCTTAGGCTTCACAGGCAAGCGCTTAACTGCTAAGCCATCTCTCCAGCCCCTGAATTATCTTAAGCAAGGGTCAGTAGTCCCTAGGGGAGGGAGAAAACGTTGGGGGGAAAATGTCACAACAGTAGGTTGTTGTGAACGTAGATCTACATTTGTTAGAGGTCTGTGGACATCTGTCTGCTTCTAGGTGTTGTGGGACCAGGCATATGTTGGAGTTGAGAACCCAGGGCTTGTGAGGCAGCGCAGACGCAACGTGGATCTGACCTGTGCCCAGGCCGGGCACAGCCATATAGTTACGTGGTTGGCATGGCTTCATTGTTACCAGCAGAGTTTTCCCCTGCTCTTCGTGTTTAAACTTCCTAATACAGTTGTACATGTTTAAAAGATTACATTTAGAAATACCTATCCCTCACCCTCAACTCACATATATTTTATTTTATTGGGCTGGAGAGATGGCTTAGCAGTTAGTTGCTTGTATACAAAGCCTAAGGACCCAGGTTTGATTTCCCCAGGACCCACATAAAGCCTGATGCACAAAGTGGCGCACACATCTGGAGTTTATTTGCAGTGGCTGGAGGACCTGGTGCCCCCACTCTATCTCTGCTTGCGAATAAAGATATTGTTAATTTATTTGAGAGGGGCCTCCTGCCACTGGACGTGGACTCCAGACACCTGCTGCGCTTTGTACGTCTGGCTTTCCATGGGTCCTGGGGAATCGAACCTGGGGCGTCAGGGCTTGCAAGCAAGCGCTTTAAATGGCAGAGCCATCTTCCAGCCCAGTTAAAAAAAAAAAATGAGTCATAACAGCTACTTTTTCTTTTCTTTGTCACCTTTCTATCACATTTGACCAACACTCTGCCTAAGCTAAGCTGTATTTTCAGTTTTTTTAAATTTTTGTCTATTTTTTTGAGAGTGTCAGAGAAAGAGGCAGATAGATGAGAAAGAGAGAGAGAGAGGGAGAGAGGGAGAGGGAGAGAATGGGCGCGCCAGGATCTCCAGCCACTGCAAACGAGCTCCAGACACGTGCGCCCCCTTGTGCATCTGGCTAACGTGGGTCCTGGGGAACCGAGCCTCGAACCGGGGTCCTTAGGCTTCACAGGCAAGCGCTTAACCGCTAAGCCATCTTTTCTCCCCAGCCATAGGGACCCGTTAGGAACGTTAAGGCCACTAGCATTGTAAAAGTGTCTTAGGGGCAGGGGGGTGTCTGTGGCTGACCCACTTGTCAGCAGGCCCGCCCTGCTGTTCCGATGTGGGGGGAGTGGGTGGCATCGAGGGTCAGCCTCTCGCCACCTGAGTGACGCTGATGCTTGGTGCCTTGGTGTCTTTCGGCCGTAAAAAGCTGGTGACCGCAGCACTGGAGTTTATGTCTCAGCATTTAGGAGGAGAAATTCAAGCCAATGCCCCGTATCCAGCGAGTGCCCGGCGCCCCTGCCCTTTTAGTTTACCCTCAACCCTATGAGCTTAGGCACAAGGCCTAGGCACACCTGTGGGACCACAGTGGATTCTGTTTGGGTGTAGGAGTAGGGAAGCCATTTATTTATTATTTATAGAGAAGGGGGGGCAGGTGGATGGAGAATGGGTGCACCAGAGCCTCCAGCCACTGCAAACTAAACTCCAGATCCATGTGCCACCATGTGCATCTGACTTATGTGGGACCTGGAGAATCGAACCTGGGTCCTTAGGCTTCGTGGGCATGTGCCTTAACCACTGTGCCATCTCTCCAGCCCAGGCAGAGAGAGAGGTCTTTGCTTTTAGCCAATGAGACTCAGTACTGGGCTGAGCTGGGGTTCGTGGCCCCCAGCCATTCATTGATTGGCTGCTTGGGATATCTGTTGGTACCATCCCTCCAAGTGGAGTGTTTTAAATGCCCTTGGTTTGGGAACTGTGTATCCAGGAGGCAAAAGAGAGACTTTATCAGTCTATAGGTAGGTCTTTGAACATTTAGGCCTTGTCTTTTTTTTTTTTTTTTTTAAACTTTTATTGACAATCTCTGTCCTATATGGATGATACACATTAGGCTTTGTCCTTTAAGCATTTTTTTAATTAATTAATTAATTTATTTGAGAGTGATAGACACAGAGAGAAAGACAGATAGAGGGAGAGAGAGAGAGAGAGAATGGGCGCGCCAGGGCTTCCAGCCTCTGCAAACGAACTCCAGATGCGTGTGCCCCCTTGTGCATCTGGCTAACGTGGGACCTGGGGAACCGAGCCTCGAACCGGGGTCCTTAGGCTTCACAGGCAAGCGCTTAACCGCTAAGCCATCTCTCCAGCCCCCTTTAAGCATTTTTATTTCAGGGCTGGAGAGATGGCTTAGAGGTTAAGGTGCTTGCCTGCAAAATCCCAAAGACCAAGGTTTGATTTCCCCAGTACCCACGTAAGCCAGATGCACATGCATCTGGAGTTCATTTGCAGTGGTTAGAGGCTGGTGCACTCATTCTCTTATCTGCCTCCCCCAATAAATAAAAGCATACATAAAGAATTTAAGCTGGAAGCCGGGCGTGGTGGCGCATGCCTTTAATCCCAGCACTCGGGAGGCAGAGGTAGGAGGATTGCCATGAGTTCAAGGCCACCCTGAGATGACAGAGTTAATTCCAGGTCAGCCTGGACCAGAGTGAGACCCTACCTCGAAAAACCAAAAAAAAAAAAAAAAAAGAATTTAAGCTGGGACGTGGTTGGCGCACGCCTTTAATCCCAGCACTCAGGGAGGCAGATGTTGGTGGATCACCATGAGTTTGAAGCCACCCTAAGACAACATAGTGAATTCCAGGTCAGCCTGGGCTAGAGTGAGACCCTACCTCAAAAATCAGAAAGAAGGGCCGGGTGTGGTGGCGCACGCCTTTAATCCCAGCACTCGGGAGGCAGAGGTAGGAGGATCACCATGAGTTCAAGGCCACCCTGAGACTACATAGTGAATTCCAGGTCAGCCTGAGCCAGAGTGAGACCCTACCTCGAAAAACCAAAAAAAAAAAAAAAAAAAAAAAAAAAATTCAGAAAGAAGGGCTGGAGAGATGGCTTAGTGGTTAAGCGCTTGCCTGTGAAGCCTAAGGACCCCGGTTCGAGGCTCGGTTCCCCAGGTCCCACGTTAGCCAGATGCACAAGGGGGCGCACGCATCTGGAGTTCGTTTGCAGAGGCTGGAAGCCCTGGCATGCCCATTCCCTCTCTCTCCCTCTATCTGTCTTTCTCTCTGTGTCTGTCACTCTCAAATAAATAAATAAAAATTTAAAAAATCAGAAAGAAGAAAAAAAGAACTTAATTTTAGAACTGGCAGCTACCTTACTAGAGTTGTGATAGATGCTTCCTGGTTGCGTCCCGGTCAGGGTTAGGGGTCCTCATGCTCTGGTTCTGGGTTGGCATGGACGGTGGCTGAGGTGTTTGTTAAAGGACGCCCAGGTTTGCAGGTTTTTTTTTTTTTGGGGGGGGGATAGAATTTACATTTCCGTTTGTAAATAAGTGCTACTTTGAATACCTACGGGGAGCTGGGTTGCTCAATTTAGTTGTTTGACATAACCTGAAACTGAAAGGATTGAAATACACCTCAGGAGACAAAGAGAATTAGGGGGGCACCAGAGCCCTTGGCTGTGGGTGCAGTCACCTGGATGACACTGTACTTGTGGCTTCCGGGTGTCCAGGCTGACCACATACTGAGACACAGTGTGGCCCTGAAGCCCGCTCTTCCTTCAAACTCTGAACTGCACATGGAGGGCATAGTCAGATGTGGCTGGAGCAGGTTGTGAGGGTGAGCAGATGCTGTCCGAAGCTTTTTTGTTTGTTTTAATATTTTATTTATTCACTTACTTATTTGAGAGAGTGGGTACTGGGCACGCCAGGGCCTCCAGCCACTGCAAATGAACTCCAGATGCACGCGCCACCATGTGCATCTGGCTTACCTGGGTCCTGGGGAATTGAACCTGGGTCCTTTGGCTTTACAGGCGAACGTCTTAACCGCTAAGCTGTTCCCCCAGCCTCTCCCCTTTCCCCGCTTTTTTTGTTTTGTCGTTTTTGTTTTCTGAGGTAGGGTTTCACTGTAGCCCAGGCTGACCTGGAATTCACTCTGTATAGTCTCAGGGTGGTCTCGAACTCATGGTGATCCTCCTACCTCTGCCTCCCGAGTGCTGGGATTAAAGGTGTGCGCCACCACGCACGGCTGTCCAAAGCTTTTTTTTTTTTTTTTAAATACTTTTTTCACTTACTTGAGAACGACTGAGGCAGAGAGAGAGAATGGGCGTGCCAGGGCCTCCAGCCACTGCAAACGAACTCCAGACATGTGCGCCCCCTTCTGCATCTGGCTCATGTGGGTCCTGGGGAATCGAGCCTCGAACTGGGTTCCTTAGGCTCCACAAGCAAGCGCTTAACTGCTAAGCCATCTCTCCAGCCCCTGTCCGAAGCTTTTCAAGGCTTGTCTCTCTCTCTTCCCTTGATCTCCTTGCCGGGACAGAGTGTGGGCTGGGCATGGGGTGAGGTCTGCACAGCGATTGTGCTGAAACCCGACACAGTAACTTGGTGGGAGTGGGATTTTGTGGAGAGTTAAGAGGAAGGGGCTGGGGTCAGGGCAGTTTTAGTTTTGCAGGTCCCCTGTGCCTCTGTGAGTGTGTGTGTAAGGGGGGAGGAAGGGAGAGAGAGGGAGAGATGCAGAGAAGGGGGAGAGAACTATACTGGGGGATGGGGGGGGAGGGAGAACCAGTGGGGGATGGCGCGGGTTCAGAAGAGGTGGATGGGGGAGGGGCCCTGCATAACTGATGGCTCCTGGGGGTGGAGCCTTGCGCCACACAAAGGCTCTCTCCTTCCCCCTCTCTCTCTCTCTCTGCCTAGCTTCTGAGCCTGCTTCCTGGTGCCTTCCAGCCTCCCCCCACCCCCCCATTCCCCCGCCAGCCAGCCACTGCCCTGGGCGCCCTTGCCCGTGCCTCGCCGAGAGGCTGTGTACCACAGCTGCCTGTTGTGTAGAGATAAACTGTAGAGGAGAAGGCTCTGTCTGCAGATCCTTCTTGCAAAGCTGGTACTTTAGAAAAAAAAAAATTATAAACAATTTATTTTTATTTATTTGAGAGAGACAGAATTAGGCAGAGGGAGAGAGAAGGAGAGAGAGAGAATGGGCGCGCCAGGGCCTCTAGCCACTGCAAACGAACTCCAGACGCGTGCGCCCCCTTGTGCATCTGGCTAACGTGGGACCTGGGGAATTGAACTGAGATCCTTTGGCTTTGCAGGCAAGTGCCTTAACCACTAAGCAGTCTCTCTAGCCCCCCAGTTTTTTTTTTTTTTTACTTTATTTATCTGAGAGAGACAGGGAGAGAAAGAATGGGCACTCCAGGGCCTCCAGCCACTGCAAACGAACCCCAGACACACGCGCCCCCTTGTGCATCTAGCCTGTGTGGGTCCTGGGGAATCGAACCCTTTGGCTTTGCAGGCAAATGCCTTAACCGCTGAGCCATCCCTCCAGCCCCAAAGTTGACACTTGATATAGTTTGTGTGCATTGCTGGGTGCTTGCTGGAGGGAGACTGGCAAGCGTCCTCTTTTGAGATTTTTTTTTTCTTCTTTCCCCTTTGGGACCTGTTTCCAACTTGACACTTCCCAACGCCACCGGCTGAGGGTGGCCGCTGGAAATGGCAGTGTCTTGGGACAGCATTAGCCAATCAGAGGATGGGAGTGAGACAGGGGGCCAGTGAACGGGTACGGGGCAAGAGAAGACCCTAAACGGTGTCCTCTGGCTGGCCAGCTGCCTGTGCTAAATGAGTGGATAGGTGTGTTCGTGCCGTGGGACATGCGTCACCACTCCCTACAAAGCTTGGTTTGTTTTCTACCTGTGGGCCTTTCTGTCTGACGCTCAACTATCGCCATCCCATCCCGAGCACGCCAAAGAGCTCTGACAGCAGATGCTGGACCCAACATGCCATCAGGTGGGGTATACTGACACCCGTCTCTCCGTTGTCCCCAATTTCCCTGGCTCCCTGAGTTGTAATTAGGCTATGGTTTTCTGACCAAATGAGAACTAGAAAAAGGAATATATTTTCTTAAATGCTTGGGGTGGGCGGGGAGGGAGAGAGGATTGGCGCTGCGGTCGAACTCCAGACGCCTGCACCACCTAGTGGGCGCGTGCGACCTTGCGCTTGCCTCGCCTTTGCGCGTCTGGCTCACGCGGGATCTGGAGAGTCGAACGTGGGTCCTCAGGCTTCGCAGGCAAGCGCCTTCACCGCCGAGCCGTTTCTCCAGCCCAGAAATTATTCTTCCTCCAGTTAGTACCCAGGCAGCTCCCTGACAACCGAAGCTGATGTAGTGCGGGTTGGCATTGTCGATTTCTCCGTTCCCTTTAGGTTTCTAGGGTGCCCGGGCTCAGCAAGTGTGGGCTTGCTTGGCATTCTATGGCTATGGGTCGGAAGAGGAGAAGGGGTGGGCAATTATGATGTAGGGCGTTGTTCATTGCCTTGCTCTTGAGTCTCTTAGTTCTTCACCTTTGAAATGGGCATCATGACATCTTGCATTGTGGTCAAAAGTTTTGCCCCTTCAGGCAGTGTTAGGTGTTTGGCATCAACGATCCCAGAAAAGCTTTGACAGGTGAAGGCACAGATGATGAATCCTCCTCCCCACCTTTTTTTTTTTTTGGTTTGTTGAGATACGGTCTCGTTGTAGCCCAGGCTGACCTGGAATTCACTGTGTAGTCTCAGGCTGGCCTCGAACTCACGGCGATCCTCCCGGGTGCTGGGATTAAAGGCGTGCGCCACCACGCCCTGGCAGATGACTAGCTTTTATGGATTGAAGGCTCATTATTATAAAGATGGGTCTTTCCAGGGAGATTGTGCGGAGTGCTGTAACCCTGTGTGTTTGTGAGTGGCTTGTTTATAGAAACAGTTTGTGAGTAGCTTTGAGAGAGCCAGACCGCGCGCATCTACCTGT